>NW_026927905.1:27500-31663 GCF_032062105.1 Saccostrea cuccullata
TAACCCTAACCCTAACCCTAACCCTAACCCTAACACAAACCCTAACCCTAACCCTAACCCTAACCCTAACCCTAACCCTAACCCTAACCCTTAACCCTGACCCTAACCCTGACCCTGACCCTAACCCCAACACTAACCCTAACTCTTACCCTAACCCCAACACTAACCCTAACCCTAACCCCTACTAACCCTAACCCCTGTTAACCCTGACTTTAACCCCTGCAAACACTTCTTTTTCTATTTTAGCTCGTATCTTTTCAATGACTGCTCCGATGTCAACGTTCTTGGTGTCGTTGGAAAGGTCTTGAAAAGCTCTTTACGCTTGCGTCATCATATTGTCGTTTTAGTGAGCAGAAAGTTGAATAACAAGCGATATTCTCAAAAGGCTTGAAAACGGCAGAAAATCTTTATTTCATGACGGATTTTCCAGTTCTTGGGCTTGTCAGAGAGCTCTTGACAAGGTCTATCGAATGCTATAAGGTGTAGAAAGATCAAGCCAAATTTTGAGGCTTTTGGAGCAAACTAAGAGATGTAGAACCCAACGCTTCAAAGACCGTCTATTTTCAACTCGCACAGAGTTCATCTACTTGCACCTTCAATGCTCTTCTTTTGGCTCTTGATAGAACTTGGCAAGACCTTGCCAGTGATACCAAGAAGTTGAGAATTGACTGAAAACTGAGGAAGTTCTGACTCAGCCAATTTTGTGTCCATTTGGAGCCCGTTTTGAGCACTTTTCACCCGGTTTAGAAGGAGAGAAAGGGCTTAGGATTTTGTCGCCTATGTAGACTTACATATTCAGAAAAGTCCTCTTTCCTCCCCATTTTTCGACTTCTGGCAACGTCCATTTCCGGTCCATCCGGAGTTAGTGCAAATTTTCTTCCCCTGTCCATAGGATCCACGCCCTTGGAGCTGCGAGGCTGAGCTTTGGTGTACAGAATCCTTGAACTCTACTCAACTTATGAAATACAGACATTTAGGGCTCTAGCTCGCACCGTTTACGAGTTATAAGCCCAAATAAAAATCGGGCAAGAACAAAATTTCCACTGCATTCCCAGCCAAACTGGTTTTCTTAACGCTGGAAAAGCGCTCACTCAGCCCTTCTCAGCAACGTCCAGGTTGTCTTGATCTGACCTCTAAAATCTGTCCAACAGGTCTTTCAAATTTTAAGACTTTAGTACAATTTCCACATGTTTCGTCCTAAATATCTCTTGAGAGAGAAAGTATTTTGGCTAACTATTTGCAGTTTCTAGGAGTCCATATCAGGGTGTATCATTAACATAAGACCTGTCTGACAATTGCGTACCATTCTCAAGAACTGGGAGGTTGAAAATGGTCAGAAATTCTCAATTTGTCAAATTCTAAGCACAAACTGCGGTGTAAATAAGAAGCCGATTCTCTTCCTTTTCCTGACAATAAGGTTTTATGACTTTGACGTAGTCATGTTGTACGTTTTCTTAGCTTTCCAACGACACCAAACTCGTCTACATCCGATAATAAATGAGAGAGTTATGAGCTTTGGAAAATTTGAGTTTTTCCTTTACTTTTACATGTATCCGTGACTTTCACTTTCCACTTTTATTTCATTTGACCTAGATAGTTCATGACCTAGATAGTTCATCTTCGTTTTTAGCCCTAACCCTAACCCTAACCCTAACCCTCACCCTAACCCTAACCCTAACCCCCTAACCCTCGGAAAATTCCAGTTTTTAACCCTTACCCTGTGCCTAACCCTAACTTTCACTTTACACTTTCATTTCATCTGACCTAGATAGTTCATGACCTAGATAGTTCATCTTAGCCCTAACCCTTTAACCCTAACCCTAACCCTAACCCTAACCCTAACCCTAACCCTAACCCTAACCCTAACCCTAACCCTAACCCTAACCCTAACCCTAACCCCTAACCCTAACCCTAACCCTAACCCTTAACCCTAACCCTAACCCTAACCCTAACCCTAACCCTAACCCTAACCCTAACCCTAACCCTAACCCTAACCCTAACCCTAACCCTAACCCTAACCCTAACCCTAACCCTAACCCTAACCCTAACCCCCACTAACCCTAACCCTAACCCCCATTAACCCTAACCCCCACTAACCCTAACCCCCGTTAACCCTAACCCCCACTAACCCTAACCCCCGATAACCCTGACTTTAACCCCTGCAAACACTTACTTTTCTTTTTTTGCTCATATCTTCTGACTGACTGCTCTGATGTCAACGTTCTTGGTGTCGTTGGAAAGGTCTTGAAGAGCTCTTTACGCTCGCGTCATGATATTGTCGTTTCAGTGAGCAGAAAGTCGAATAACAAGCGATATGCTCAAAAGGCTTGCAAACGGCAGAAAATCCTTATTTCTGGACCGATTTTCAAATTCTTGGGCTTGTCAGAGAGCTCTGGACAAGGTCTATCGAATGCCGTAAAGTGTAGAAAGATCAAGCCATTTTTTGAGGCTTTTAAGAGCAAATATGGCCTAGGTGTACCCACGCGGCTTACGTAGACATCTTTCATCTCTCGCAACTTTTCTCGTTTTTGATCTTTAACAACCATCTTCGGACAGTGGACGGAACTTGCCAAGAGCTTTCCAATGACACCAAGACTTTGAAAATTGCTTGAAAATTCAGAGAGATACGGACCTTTCAATTTGGGGTCCGTTTGCCACCCCTTTGGAGCAGTTTTTGGGCATTTCAGCGAGAGAGGTTCAGGTCTGGGTATCGAGGCCTATGGAACCTTTTATGAAACGAAGAGTCCCCTTTCGTCCCAATTTTTGGACTACTGAGGACGTTGCCTTCCGGTCCTACCGGAATTACGGCACCTTTTCTTCAAATGCCTATAGGTAACACGCCCTTGGGACTAGCAGGCTGAGCTTTGGTATGTGGATTCCTTGAGGTCTTCTTCAACTTTAATGTACGAGTTTAGGGCCTCTATCTCTCACCGTTTTCGCGCTATCGCCCGGAGAAAGAACTTAGCGCGGAACGCAATTTTAACTCGTCTCCGAGCTTAACCGGTTTTTAAAGCACTTGAATAGCTCTTACTAAGACCTCCTCAGCAACGTGCAGGTTGTCGAGATCTGACCACTTTAACTTGTCCAAATCCCTGTCTCAAAGTTTTTAAGACTTTTGTACATTTTCCGCATGTTTAGTCCTTCATATCTTTAGAAGGAGAACGCAGATTGGCCAACTTTTTGCAGCTACCAAGAGTCCTTTTTAGGGTCTCTCACTGACATAAGTGGGAAGTGTCATTTGCATACCATTCTCGAGATCTGGGAGGTTGAAAATGGTGAAAAACACCTAATTTGTCAATTTCTAAACACAATCTTTGCTGTAAATAAGAGACAAACTTTCTCCCTTTTCCTGACACTTGGAGTTTATGACCCCCACTTAATCGTGTGCCTGGTTTTCTTACCTTTCCAACGACACCAAACTCGTCTCCATCCGATAATCAATGAGAAAGTTATGAGCTTCGGAAAATTCCAATTCTTCCTTTACTTTTGCATGTATCCGTGACTTTCACTTTCCACTTTCATTTCATTTGACCTAAATAGTTCATGACCTAGATAGTTCATCTTCGTTTTTAGCCCTATTCCTAACCCTAACCCTAACTTCAACCTTAAATAATTGTTAGGTTTAAAATAACTTAAATTTGATCAATACAAGGGAAAGAAAAGAAATACAAGGTAGCAAAATAAGTTTAATCTTTGTAAAAGAGAAATCATAACAACAGGACAGGTTTAAAACTAGTCCCGTCCTCTAATTAACTCATCACGTACAGCGTTCACAGTCTCAGTTACATCAAAGAGCGATCGCTAGCTTTGTGTATTGGATGCCATCAAAAACCGGTTTTTGAAATGCCGTCTCAACACTGAGCGCGTGCAGACTTGGACATTCACAGAAAGTCATCGGAGAGAGAAGACGTGGAAAAGGTAGGCAGAATACTTCATAGTTAGCTTAGATTTTTTTTACCTCTAATTTGATAAAGGTGGAAGACTTTAAGCAAAGGAGCAACTATTTGTATATAAGGCAATAGTTTTCTTGATACCGTACAAGTAGACGTTTTTAGCGAGGATGTAATTTATCATTACATCCTCTGCATGTTATTACACCCAAAGATTAAACTTATTTTGCTACCCTTATTTTAGGTTTCAGAAAGTCTTTCATTTTATATACA
>NW_026927906.1:0-31234 GCF_032062105.1 Saccostrea cuccullata
TTTTTGGGGGGGGGGGGGGTACTATCAATGATTCCACTACTTCTCTAAAACACTGTACATGCATTAAATGCAAAATTTTTTTTGGGGGAATTCTCTGATACATGGGTATATTAGTGATTCCTACCTAGATCGGTTATAAACACTAATCCACTAATCATAATAAGTAAATTGAACACGCAATGTCTATTCTTGGATGTTGTCTTTGAAAATATGAGAGTAAATAGAATTTTAAACACAGAAAAATGTTGGAGGAAAGAGGATGATCCCAAAAAAACTAATCAAGTGTCTGTAAATTAAGATAAATGTAGAACGACCAGCGCGTATTTAGACAGGGTTTCCTAGGGTTGATCGATTGATCAAGAGACAGGGGTGGGTGAGAGAGAAAATGTTGATGAATGGAAAAAAAATCTCCTGAAACAATTTTCACTCTTTATGAAATTGAAAATAATTTTTAAATCAGTTTCTGCTTGCTGACATACTGAGACTGGGGTGGGGGTTAAAATTTTGTACTTTTTATGAGTTTTAATTTCAAGTAGACAGACGTTCGGTTATCTTGTCATGTCTACGAATAACACAGCAAGTGAACATTTGAAAACAAAAGAACAATAAACGGTAACTGAAAACTAGTTTCGAGAAATAAACAATAGTCATACATTTACAATGAACCACAAATCACCGCTTTGTGACCGCTCGATTTTTATCCCCCCCGCTTGAAAAGGGGGATATGTTCGTTAATTCCGTCCGTCTGTCCGTCCGTCCGTTTTACGTCCGTCCCTGTCCGTCCGTCTGTTACGCTTTGGGGTACCCCTCTCTTATCCGCAACTCCTCTCATACCACTGAATGAAATTTGATGAAACTTTCACAAATCTTTATTACATATTGCCTTTGGGCACCTCCTATTTTATTTTTTATCCGACACATTTTTTGGGGTTTTCCCCGGCCCACAGGAAAACATGGACTTTTTCACCAGTTATAACCATATGAGAGGCGGGGGGGATCATTTAGTGAGCTCATCGCTCACAACCTCTAGTTTCTTAATCAAATATGCAGTGTTTTTTTTAGCAAAATTATATCTTTAATACGAGATCTAATCCTGCATAACTAAAACGAGAGGTAAGCTTCTTTTATATATATTTAATTAAAATGTAAATGAATCATTTTTTGCAATATTAAATAAAACTAGAGGTACTGTGAGCGATGAGCTCACTTTCCCCCCCCTTCCATATGTTTTAACTGGTAAAAAGTCCATGTTTTTCTGTCCAAAAAATTGTGTAGGATCAAAAAGAAAATAGGAGGTGCCAATGGGAATATGTAATAAAAATTCTTGAAAGTTTCATCAAATTTTTCGGGGATGAGAGGAGTTGCATGAGATGGGTCCCCAAACGAAAAAGGACGGTTTGTGTTTAATTTTATTCTATTTTTCCAAAAAAGCCCCATATAACTGTATAACTGGTGATGAATTTTAAGGCATTAGTGGGATCATCATTTTAATATTAAAAAAATCAAATTAAAATAGTCTTATCTTCGGGTTCATTGATTCAGTCATTTTGTTAAATTTTGTTAACAGGAAGGGAGAAAATGTTTGGCTGGACTTTAATCGAATCCTGGACCCCTGCCTCTCCAGTCAGGTGCTCTACCAAAATGAGCTAGGCCAATTTCGGCCCTGCCATACATTCATCCCTCCTTAAATTTGGAACCCATCCTGCCTTATAGCATAAAACTATGCATTATTATTAATTATCATTACGTGATGTGAACATATCTTTACGTTATGTCAATTTTTTATGGGGTGTTTAAAAATATCTTTACATCATGTCAATGCTGCATTACATGAAGTAAACACATTCTTCTATTATGTCTGCACTTTACAACTTGAAGTCCAAAGTTCATTATGTAAAGTGAAAATATGTTTACATTGTGTTAAAACTTTATTACGTGAAGTATTTTTTTTATTTATTTCATTTCAATATGGATAAAATTGCATTACGTCAAGTTAATTTCGTTTTTTTACTTGTGTTCTATGATTAAATTTATCATTACATTAAGTCAAAGTCTTTTTCCCCTTTTGTGAGTGTTTTTATTATTTTAAGCATTATTACGTGATGTTAATTTTCTTTTTTTAGCCGAGGTCATCACAATGTGAGGTGAAAACATCTTATTTATGTCAGTGCTTTATTACGTGATGTAAAAAGGTTTATAACATAATGTGTACATCAAACAGCCCGGCGTTCCAACACTTTATACATTATGTCAAAACTCCATTCCGTGATGTGGATATATAATTACGTTATGTCAACTCTTTCTTATGTGATTTAAAACTTTTTTACATTGTTTAAATCATTTACATTATGTCAAAGTTGATAACCGTGTTTTCACGACTGGGAAAGGGGGGGGGGGGGGGGGGTTCCTGATTACTTTGGACAAGTACAGACCGTTTGGGGGGGGGGGGGGGGGGTCTGGCTTCCTCTTTTTCCGACATAACTTTATCATAGAAAATGTTCATTGAAATTCTGCCCCACTTTTTCTGAAGTGTATGGGTAATGTAGTATATTTGGAAATTTTTTGGGTAATGAAGTTTGACCCCCCCCCCCCCTTCACCCGACAAAGGATTTTGAGTTTGGACATTTTTTTTTTTGGCTTTTTCTTGTACGTGATTTTTTTCTGGAAGACAAACCTCGCCCAATTTTCAAAAACGAAGCAACGTCACTGGAATAGTCATTTTTCAACCATTCCGGGACTAGAATTTGAAATTTACCAGTCCCTATTTAAATAATTGACCATGCATCAGTAAACATAGGCCATATAGTGGCAATTAGGGTTCTTGAAAAGGTGCTAAAAGGGGGGAGGTATGGTGTTAAGTTGGGGGCCGGGGGGAAACCTGGAGGTTTTCAGGCTTAAGTTTTTCTTTATATAAACCGTTTCAACTTATTTCAGTTATACTTTATGTGAAACTAATGCAATGTCCTACAAAGTTAAACCAATTGATTAATTTCATGCATATTTTGGTCATTAAAGATGGGGGGGCGAGATTCCCCCCTTCCCCCCCCCACCCACCAGTGCTGTTAAATACGATGCTTTACACTTTTTTAAAGGAGGGTTAAAGACTGATAAAAAGCATAGGACAGTGTTTTGTAGTTAGATCAGAAGTTTGGACTTTTCAAAATAATTCAAAATAAAAAGGAAAATATTGCTGCATGACACATACTTTTTATTTGCGATAAAATTTATAGATTTTAAAGGCCATTGAATTTTAAAATTAAAAAAAACAATTATCGTCAATAAAGATTCCACGGGAACATATCCCATTTATAAATTTTAAACCCGGTATTTAATTAAGAATTAATTAAGTCTTTGATTTGATTTGTTTTAAATTTTAAAATTTTTTGCATGTTTAAATTGTGCATGTAATATTGAAAACACAAAAAGAACTTTTAGACATAACCTAAACCTTACGGCAAACAAAAAAGAGTTAAAATATTCTAAGATATACTGACAAGAGGCTAAGCATTTTAGACACAATGTAAAGATTAAAGGATAACATAATGATTTGTCAAAAAGTAAGGGAAAATTGCCATCATGTAATAGATTCCCGTCGTATTAGCATACTGATGATACAATATAGTAAAGAATTAGCCACGTGACAATTTTTTACATCATGTAATGAAATTTTGACATCGTGTTATTGCGACTTGATATTGAATTAAAGATAAATTCACATCATGTAATGAACTACTTAAACCAAATAGTAAGATGCACATAATGTAATAATAGTTGAAATTATATAAAAACATTTTTACACCACATAAAATTGTTTTGCCTTAATGTCATAAAGAGCTGATATAATGCAATGGGAAAATGGGCAATGTAATTAAGGGGGCGAATTAATGCCATAAAGACTTAACATAATGTAATGGAAATTGACATAACCAACAGTAGTGTTTAAAGTCATAAAGAGTTGACATAATGTAATGGAAGGTTGACACAATGCAATAGTGGTGTGGGTTAATTCATAAAGAGTTGACATAATATAATATAAGGTTGACACAACGCAATAGTAGTGTGGGATAATGTTTAAAGAGTTAACATAATATAATGGAAGGTTCACACAATCAATAGTAGTGTGAGTTAATGTAAAAAAGAGTTGACATAATGTAATGGAAGGTTCACCAATGCAGAAGTGGTTTGGGGAATGCATAAAGAGTTGACATAATATAGTAGAATGTTGACACAACGCAATAGTAGTGTGAGTTAATGTAATAAAGAGTTGACATAATGTAATGGAAGGTTGACACAATGTAATATTAATGTGAGTAAATGTCATATAGAGTTGACATTATGTAATGAAAGGTTGACGCAATGTTATTGTTGTGTTCTGCTATAAGGCAGTGACGGCGTTCCAATTAAATGGTCATCGCCCTCGAAGACACAACTGGATTACATGTTTCCCCCGGCAGGACTTTCACCTACAATTTAAGGGGTGGTCAACGGTACCAAATCTGCCAAAGAAAAGGTATGAGTGGACCGGGACCCGTCACCGCTGCATCAACAGTCAGGTGCTCTACCAACTGAGCCATCCGGGCTTATTCCACGACCCAAACCATTACAGTATATATTCTTTAAAATGCTGACATAAATGTTTCTGAAATCTTACAGTACATGTAAGTGTATTTACCGGGGTTAATCATATTATATAGGCAAATTTTAAAAATCTCAAATGATGAATGACTGCTCTTAACGCTATGGTTTGGGTCTTTTTGGTTGTTTTCTTACTTTTAAATCTTAAAATAATTTCTCTTTAATATTTTTCTGCAGAAGTTGTCAATTTGGCACCAAATTTAGATGATAAAAAAAATTTTAGACTGTAATATAATAAACTTTATTCCTTTTATCCCCCCCCCCCCTTATTTTGTAAGGAGATTGAAGAAATTATGATGACCCCCGCCTTTAAAAAACAATTTTACTATGTACATTACATATATGCTTTTATTTATTGTAATTACGTAAATTTCTTTTATGACTAAAAGTTGATCATTTGCAATCAAAAGAAAAATAAATTTTTTATTTTTTTTACGCCCTTTTTATATCCTTTTAAGTGCTGTCATCCTTTTTTAATGCGAGTACATTTTCTTATGAAGATTGATCAACAAATATATTTGAGGACTAAACAATTAACGTATAAAAATTTCCAAAAAAAACTGTTTTAATACATATTTGGTGCTTTAATAGTTTCTTATATTTACTTCAAGCATGCTATGATGCTTAGAAAAAATTTCCTATAATTGCAAATCACCATAAGCCAGTTCTAATTTCATATAATAATATGAACATTGGTTTATAAAGCTTGGTTAAAGGACATTGGATTTTTTAAATTTTTTTTTAAAAAATTAATTTTTATGAGGAAAATATCAACTTTTTATGGACGGTTTCTAAGCCTTCAAAGAATCTTGAATGATTTAGATCATAAAGTGAAATTTTTCATTGAAAATTTCTTTTAAAGCTTTTTTTAGAATTTTTAAATTGATAAAAAATTTAATAAAGCTATTTTCCTACTTAGGGTTTTCCCAACATTTTTTCCTTACGACCAAAGTGCTACAATTTGCCTTGTTTCTAAAGAATATATACTAGACGCATTTAATAAAAACTACTGTTTTAATGCGAAAAAGATCTTTGCAGATGAGGTAGATTTTGATTGAAAATATTCAAACAATGGAATAAGCGTTACATGGAATTCAAATCATTCTGAGTGTCTGAGTGACTAAACTGTATACCTTTTTAATCTGTTCTAGGTTTTCTCCATCTTTTTGAAAATAAACCAGAACAGAATACCAAATGGAATTGTCCTCCGGAAGTATATTCGTTTCTAAATAATACAAATTTTTATTCATTACATGATAATAACGATTATTGTTTATTAACTATTAAGGACACTCATGTATAATGAATTTCTATGATAAATAACCAATTGGGAGGTAATAATGTCTCATTTTCTTCAGATGTATTTTATGGTATATACAGAATCCATCCGTCCCCTCAAATATTCTCCAAATGATAAGTTGCTTTTGTTTCAATTTTTCTCAGTGTACTTTCAAAACATTTATCATTTTGTGCATATATTTGATGCAAAGGGGAAAATTTCCAGGCTACATTTTAACCGTTGTGTCGATAACCCTGAACGTACTTTCTAACTAAATGACAAAATAAAAAGAATCCAAATAAATAATGATATTCTTATGATGGGTTTTAATTGTAAGATGTTATAATTATAAGTAAGAAAAAATAACATACTCAGAAAATAAATATTCCTCAAAGGCCTATTAATAGTATGAAAAAATCCAAAACGAGGGTAATTTTATAGGCAGTCTCCTGTTTTTCAACAAGAAACAGCTTTCCCCCTTTTTTATGTGGAAAAATTTATCAGATGTCGACATTGTAGTTCGGAAAATTAAAATTTAAAAAAGATTTACAGTGAAGAATATATTGTCGGTGTAACGTTGAATATTGATCCCAGTTGAAAATTGACCCTGGGTTCATTTTTCAACGTTGAATATTGAACCAGGGGTGTTTTTCTCCGTTAAAGATTAGACCGAAGTCGTTGAATTTATATCCGGGGTCATTTTTCAACAGGTTATTTTTTTTTTCTTATCCTCGATGAACTCAACAAGTTGAAAATAGACCCTGTTGAATTTGACCCTACCTCAGAGTTTAAACATTTTTTAAACTAGCAAGTTTTTTAGGGATTAATTTTATCTCTATATTTATATTTCAGTTTAAATTTTTTTCCCCTTTTTAAAAAAAATGAAATAAACTTATCATCCCGTGTATATATGTACATTTTGATAGTAAACGATTTCAGTTATCTTCAAGCATGACAACTTTATTTTTGACAATACTTTCTAAAATCCACATCCATAAATAACTACAAAACTATAATAGGGCATAAAACAAAATCCTGGAAATCTGGTTTCTAAAAATGACCCCTATATAATAATATTTTGATCAGGTGGGCAGAACATCCATATGTCAAATTCACTAAAAAAATTTAAAAATTAAAAGCCTAAAATTTACATGTAGAATGAAACACATCGATTAAAATGAAACCAGTGATAGGTTATATTTGTGAAAAGATCTATAGCAACCATACATTGAGTAATGCTGATTTTAAACAAGGTTGGTGAAAATCTTGTAACAAACTTATCTGTCAGTAGCCTGCCTCGGCCTAAAAATATGTTTTTGCAGCAAAACCCTTTAAAATAAGAACTAAATACTGAACCCCATTTCATCGCCATTTTTGATATCAACAATTTAAAAAACGCCGTCCCTGCATTTTTTTTTTATCTAAACAACTAAAAAGCGATTCCTCTTCAAAGAAACAGAGAGAGGGGGGATCCTAAATTTTTCTCGGAGGCGGGGGTATGGTTAAAACCCTCTGAAATATTGTGACAAAAACCATAAACAAAATAAATAAACGAAACGAAACAAACAAACAAGCAAACAAAAAGGGGAAAGGGAAACTATCCAATGTTGAAAACCAAACCATTTTTCTAATTGGATGGAAGGGCCGCTTCAATGTTGCATTTTGGCTATTTATAACAAAAATTAAATACCGCTGAAAGTCAAGGTTGTGTATCATAGGCAAACATTTTTTGATTAAATAAACAACAAAAATGAAGAAAACGGCGCAGTCACAAAACATTAAAAAAAAACAAAAAACACACACAGATTCTTCAAATGTATATGGTACTAATCCCAAAAAGGGGAGATCACCCCCTTTTACACCCTCTACTTAACAAAATGAATATGTCTTGGACTTTTTGATTAACTATGCGAAAAAGATCACTAAACCTTTTATTTTGAAAAAATCTCTTTTCAAGTTGGACATTTTTAAAAAAGTTATTTATATTGTGCATAACTAAAAAAGCTAAATCGTACGTGCATCATGCGTAAAACTCTCATCATTTTCCAAATATTAATATTACGAATTTAAAATTAAAATAAATGAAGTGTTGTAGCAAAAAATAAAAATGAACAAATTTCTGAACGAAATTTTATATTTTGTAACTATGCTTACTAATATTCAGTATTTACATATACAAATGTACTTCTTTTTTAAAAAAATATTACGCGAATTATTGCGATTTTAAGCTACATGTAACTTTGAAATCTGATTTTTTAAAAATATTTTATTTAAAAATATAACTGAATTACTGAATTAACGTGCATTGATTACATTGCTGTTGTAAGCAAAATTTAAAGTCGGGGAGGGGGGTAATAAAAGAAAAAAAATCAAATCTGAAACATTCAAGAAAAAAAAAAATTGTCCATTGTCCCAAAATAGTAGTCCAAACATGAAAATCCTATTGGGGGGGGTGGGGGGAGGTCCAATTTTTTTCTTAGGCCCCACTTACTCTTCTTTTTTTGACTACACTGTAACGTGTCTGTTGAGAGCGGGGGGGGGGGGGGAAACCAATTTCACATTGTTCAATACCTTTTTTGCCTATCTTTACAAAAAAAAAGGGGGGGACTCCCCACCCCCCCCCCCTCGTTCCCGACCCTATTATTAAATCACAGTTGTGAAAAACCAAGTTCTAAGTATGTGTTTTTATGCTGTTGAATTTTGAACCGGTTTCATGATCAAAATTTCACGACCCGGCTCAGTTTTCAACGGTCTAGGGGTTTAAATTCAACACCTTTGGTCTCACTATTCAACGTTGAAAAATGACCCCCGGGTCAATTTTCAATCCGGGGCAAAATTCAACGTTACACCGGTAAGATTAATATAAGTGACCCCATATGTGTCTTAACGTTGACTATATACAATAGGCCTACACTTAAAAAAAGTTTTACTTGTTTTTTTTTACTTAAATTTGTGTATGTAAGTAATAACATATTACTTGGTTTTTACTTACAGTTTACCACTAATTACTAGCTATTACTAAAATATTTTTAAAGCTATATTTAATTGTTTTACTTAAAACAATAAATTATTTATCACCAAGGAGGATTAGGGCAGCTGCAAGCAAATTTTAAATCTTATTAATTACTATATATATATACTATAATAAAAAAAAAAGATATCAAATTTTTATTTTAATTCCTTTCTATAACAAATTTTTTTTCCTAAACAAGTTTGGGGATATAGAGTTTTTGTGTGTATCTGCCTTCTCTCTGTGTTTTCCTTTTTTCCCCAAAAAATTTTAACCTTTGGCCATTACTTTTGAACGATAAGGGATATGGTTTCTACTTACATTTTGTAATTTGTGAAAAGACCATTCATTAGATACCAAAAACTTTGACCCTTTGACATTGCCCTTTGGAGTTTGACCCACTTTTAAAAAGTAAACCTTGATTTTAACTTTAAAAAGGGTTTGGGGGTTTAGTGCATTCATACTTTACATATTTCACCCTTGTGACAAGACCTTTCTTTGGGTACCACCAAATCTGACCCTTTGTCCTTGACTATGGATTTTGATCTACATTTCAAAGTTGGTAAACTTACCATAATTTCTAAAGGGGTTTGGGGGCTTTCTTTTATTTCAGATATGTATTTTTTGGGCAAGACCTTTCATTAGATACCAATAACTTGACCATTTGACCTTACCTATGAGATATCAAGAAATACCTATATATTGAATTTGCATATAAGAAAAGTGAAACCTTTGCTATTTTGCCATGGGGGGGGGGGGGGGGCATTAGTGTTTCACAAACACATCTTTTAAATTGTATTCAATTGATTTACTTAAAACAATAATTTATTTACTGAATCAAGCAGTTGCAATACCAATAATTACTTAAAAATGGTAGTCTAATTACTATTGGATTGAATTCTGAAATTGTCTATTAATTGTCTGTGAGGAGGAGTTATCTTTCTTCTAAATATTCCTTTATGTAAAAAAAAAAGGTATACTAATTAAAATGCTGTATTAAGTACTTGAAAGTTTAAATATTTTTAAAATGGTCCTTAAAAAAATTTCAAATTATTCAATTTAGAAGGTTTTTGATGTTGGAATTAAATGTTTTATTGATAATTATAATAAAAAATTAAAAGAAATAATGTGATTTTAGTAAATATGATAAGCATTTCATTTACTTAGCATTCTCCTAAGTAATAGTATTCTAGATATCCATTAATTCCAGAATTACATTTACTTTAATAATTTGTGAAACCCAGTAAAATTTAAAGAGTATTATCTTAAATTAAGTAATAATGATTTATTAAAAAATAGTAAAAATGAGTAGTTCATCTACTAAGTAATATAATTCCTATTACGTATTATTATTTTATACTTAGTAAATCATTTTATAAGTAAAGAATTCATCCTTATTACTAATTATTTTAAAATTCTAAAATGATAGTCATTTACTTGCTATTCTGACTAAATGGATTACTAATAATTACTAGTTTTTCTTAATCTAATATATTATTTTAAAAGCAACAAGTAAAACTTTTTTTAGAGTGTATGCATGCTTAATGAATAAAAAGCAAGAACATTACTTTTTAAAGTTTATTTTATGTGTTTAAAGTATTTTATTTCGTCTGAAGTTTGTCAAATTATGTACATGTACTTTTTTTGTATTTATTTTAACTGGGAATACTTCTTCTTTCCATTACTGCACATTGTTGAAATTTGGGTTTGGGACATCTGGAACAACAATACTAAGGAAAATTTCAAACATGCTGATTTTAATCCTGAATGTTTATTTGATTTGTTATTTCAGTTAATGAACAGAAGAACCTAAAGTAAATTATAGTTTCAATGTCCATTGATAAATATTACGGCGTTTCCGAGGCATATACATTGTACATAGAAACGGACCGTCAACAGTTAATTTTGTCAGCAACTTCCTGAGATGAAAAAATTGAATTTCTTTCTACTTCTGATGTACGTTCATGTAGGTCCACAACAAAACATGTTTTTTCATCTTGTTAGGTTTTTTTTGACATTTAGCATTTGTTTACATGTTGTTTCGATTGTGCTTGAAAACCTGCAAGATGAGTTATTTTTATTTTTTTTGAAAAAAGCCAAACTACCTCATCTATGGTGGAAATACAAAGTATTATAATCTATGTATTTATTTTATGTGCATTTTTCTTTTTTTTTATATTGCTGGTTGATTGATAAAGGCAATCCCCAGTTAGCAAGCTTACGTTGGGCCAAGGCAAACCCAACGGTGAAAATTACGTTGGCCCGTTTTTTTCTTGGATCAAACGTAAACCTTCATCATCAGTCCAACGTTCATCAACAAGTTAGCTCAACGTGGGCCAAAAACCACCTTAGTTATCTGGCATTGGCCCAACAGTGGCCTAATGGACAACCCCCTTTTGCGCAATTTTGGTTTAATTTTTTAAACTTAGGATATTTTGGACCAACATTGCCCTAGGTTCCAAACACATTGACAAATGGTGGGATTCCAATATTTAAGTCAAAAATATGAATTCCAAAAACATTTTTTTTCCGCAACCAAGCAATATTTACATTTGCTATGTTTTTCTACTAAGCCATTTGCAAAATATTTTTGAAAACCACATGCTAACTAATAACTGATCCAATGTGAAAATAAAACCCCCGGCACGCTGAAAAAAGTACAGCCATGAACAATAATCAAATCTACGATTTAATTAGAAAAAACAAAATTAAACATATACCAATAAATACGTATACGATCCGTGTTACAAAACGAATAAACATAACATTTTAAATTTTTTTTCCCCTTTTATAAATTTTCTTTTATTGCACAGCATGTCCATGTAGCATTAAATTAAAAAAAAATGCAAACGGATGAATTAAGATAATCAATTTCACATACAGATAAAATACAGTTCAATAATGATAACATATGAGCTCTTCCTCAAAATCGGTTCGCCTTTAAGTCCTCAAAAAAAATCACCAAATTAAATTACATACAAATGATACACTGGCAATGTTACTTTACATAGTATTAATCGGGTTGGGACTTTCATTTCACTCCGTGTCTAGCCCCAAGATCAAAAAATAAGAATAGATCAAGTCAAAGTTACAAATCAATATAATTTTAAATACCGTATAAGTGGATATTTCGCAAGACGTAAATTAAGCGATTTGTTCTTAAAAATTTTTTTTATTTTTATCGAGATCGTAATTTTAGCTTTTTGAAAGCTCTCTAAAGTAGCTATTACAAATAAAGAGCAATTAATTTTTAGCGATAATTAATTGAGCGCACTTGGCACCCTTGCTAATAATGCCAATATTAAATCCTCGCTAAAAATTCTACTAATACGGTATTTTGATAAAAAACAAAATTTATACCATATGTTAAAATTGAAATTTTATCAAACTGCACATTTTTATAATGTATATATTATAAATGACAAACTATTCAAAATCAAAAATTTGACTTAAGTCTGTTCTCATTTATTGTCTCCAGCCCTGGTGAATCCTTTTTCCTCACAAAACAGGCCTACATGTACATAAGTTAGTATGAAATAAAAAACTTTTTTCATGTAATTATATTTGGCTTCAAAGGTATGAATTTTAAATCGAACAGCTAAATCCTCATTAAAAAGCACACTTTAATCGACATAAGAACATAAAAAAAAGTTCATTAATATGTTCCATAGCTTTGGGCACCCGCTTTGTTAAATTCATCTAATAAAAGAACTATAAAAAACACTTTCCATTCTTGAAGCAATAGGGCCTATGCAGAATAATAAAATTAAAAAAATGTTGGATTGATTGATTGATTGATTGTCATTGTTTTATGTCCAATTTCCCGAAATTTTACTCATAAAAAGACTTCATCATATATTGGTGAAGTGGTTTAAATTTTTACCTTTGCTTGGCACTCAGGACCATTGAGCAATGAAAGATTTTTTCATGCAAACACCTGCTTGACAAGGGGCCTTGGCTTTTTAGGTAAGTACCAGCAACTTTTCTTTTAATGTGCCCAACTGGCGAAGTCATTGTTCCTTTTTATCGACTTAGGTCATTCGCGGCTGAGATTCGAACTCAGCCTTCCAATCACTCTTGGAAAACTCCCTGAATGGTTATAACTTGGAACTCCAGTAAAAAATTTCATCATGTCATCGTCAAAAAATATAGTCACGGCAAATTGATTAGTTTATTGGTTGAAGGTCGGAAAACTCTTCAATTTTTCCTTTTGGGTTTCCCTTTCTTTGTGTTAAAAAACAAATTTTTTCTGGCATCTGTAATGAATATTTTCGACCTCATCTTTCTGCAAAAGAAAATTGTATATTTTGTAAAAAAATTTCAATCCCTTTTATTATGTTTTCATTATAAAAATTATCGTAGATTAAGAAAAAAGGGCCCACTTTAAACTTTAAAACAAAAGGTTTGGTTGCCCTTTGACCGACTAAAAGTGGCCCGTATCAGAACTTTTGACTTTAAGGAAACAATTATTTTCTGATCATATGAAATCCATTTCGAAGTTTTTTTTACTGGTATTCATTTTACATTTTGCGAGTGTTCTTGAAAACCATTAATGTTCTAGCAAAACAAAGGGAAAGTTATATGCTATGTTGATATTTGAAGGCTTAGGCATCCTCAAGAATTATAAACTTGAACCCCCCCCCCCCCAGTAAACTTTTCAATACTAAACTGATTGGTTTTTATTATTTTTGGATTTATTAGCATAGAATTAGAATATACAAGTAGATTTTATGTTTTTCAGTATATACATACTAATTACTTGGTTTCCCTCTTGATTTATGTTGATGTAAGCTTCAAAATCACTGGCATCAGATATTTTTTTATTTAATTCTGCAGAGTTTATGCCTTTAAATATGATATTCAAGGGCTGTCTAACTCATTTTGCCTTTCTGATTAGAATAAATCCAGTAAAAAATTCATTGAACTGCATCTCTTGCTGGGCATTTTTAATTAATTATATTATGTCTCAAGCGTAAATCTTCCTTCTTGCAATGTATAGAGCACTTTGTTATTTTAATCTAAAATAAACTTATTTGTTTTAAAAATTTTTACCCAAATACAGAGCCTACACAATTTCATCAAAGTAAAAAAAAAATACGTTTGCTTCTTTCAAATTTGCAGATCGTGCATATCAAGTAACGTTCATATTTTCACAGGGTTTACTTTAAATTGATTACAGATAATAATACCACTTACTTCTTGTTTTGTAAATAAATAAAAGATATATTTTTTATCATAGCGCAACTACAAACATAGTTAACAATACGAAATGGCTACAATCGTATCAGTGAGGTGTATGAAGCGATGTTATAACCTTGAAAAACGAACCTTTGTCCCTGAGAAGGGTAATCATTATGGTCCAGCGCTTTCTCATACTAGTATCAGGATAAGTCGAATCTGATGGGAAATTAATTCTTCTTGCAAGCGATTCCTTTACATTGCGGCACACAAAATTGTTTTCGTGTTGCTGACGCTTTCTGTTTTATTTCGAAGAGTGACACCATTATAAATACATGAATATATTTTAAAAATTTTAAAATTGTAGAGCTAAATATTTTTTTTAATTAAAAAAAAAAATAGGACTTCAAAAGAAAAAAACAATTAAAAATACGTGGAAATTTTGGAAATCAATGGTAAAAAATAAATAACTACATGCACATATATCGAAGGCTAAAAATCCCGATCATTATTGAAATGAATAAACTTCAATGTGACTTGAACTTATTAAAAATAATTTTGTTTTTTTGAGGATTCCAATAAGCAAATTGATATTTTTTTTTGAAATTCTATAGTTAAGATATGTAATGTTGGATCATATTAAGTAAAATTTTATGGTTAAAAGGGGCGGGGGGGGCGAGGGCCCCCCTTTTAAACCACAAAATTTTTCTTAATAATTTAATTTTTAAACCTATTTTCATTGGCTAGTAAGTCGGCGGGGTTTTGCTAAACAATCTTAACAAATTAAGTGATCAACTTAAAAGAAAATTTAGCAGCTGCTGATTGGGGGAAAAAAGGGGTTAGGGTTTAAATGATTTAAAAATGATATGAATATTTGTATGATTTTTTTAATTAACCAACAGATCTCAAAAGTAGACACTAAGCAGTTCTTTTTCATCCATATGTTTATAAAATAAAACCCCCTGTCGTGAGAAATCCTTTATACTGCCTTTGCCATATACCGGAATGTACTATACAAATATTAAATTTAAAACAGTATGTCATAAAAATAACATTCACATTTGAATATTGATATTTTAAATATGCTTGTTAAACGAGTAAGAATGAGTGCAAGGAAGAGAAAAATGGGAGAAAAAAAAAAGAAAATTTAACATTTTACCTTGCATTGAAAAAGATTTTTTTTGACTTTCAAATTTCTTTTTCTGAGGAGTAAAACAATATTTTAAACAATAAACAATACCTTGGTTGAATTAAAAAAAAAATTATTTTTTGATTTCCAAAACAACATAAAACGCACATTGTGTAAACAAGTACAAGTAATCCGGAAAAAGCTATGTATTTCTATTTTTTAAAGTCAGTTTAAATTTTAGGTCAGAAAATATATACGTACATTTTGCACTACAATTTTGCTTCTATATCCTATTTATTTACAATTTTACCTAATAAGTTTTTTTTTGAAAAATAAGTAAATT
Source organism: Saccostrea cuccullata (assembly GCF_032062105.1). Taxonomy (NCBI): domain Eukaryota; kingdom Metazoa; phylum Mollusca; class Bivalvia; order Ostreida; family Ostreidae; genus Saccostrea; species Saccostrea cuccullata. Next base: position 15,575 of record NW_026927906.1, read on the forward strand.
GAAATAAATGGACCACTTAAGAGTCAATGGTAAATAAGAAGTTCTTATGGTGATTTTTTCTTTAAACTTTGAAATAATTTATCGCTTATTAACAACTAAGAAGTTTAAACCGTGCAATTTTTTATTTTTCCAAATGCTACAAAATAATGAAAAAAATACAGATAAAACAAATTTAAAAAAAATAGAGGATGTAGTACGGAGCTCACTAAAAGACACCCCCCCCAATATTATTATACATGTAATGGCAAAGTTCATGTTTTTTTAGGAAACCCCAAAAAATGCAGTACAAAATAAAAAAAACTCCCAAGGCATGTGAATAAAGAATCTGTAAAAGTATATTTTAGTGGTATATGGGGGAGTTGGGTAAGAAATTTTAACCCTTAAAATTTTTTTGAAAATTGGAAGTGTTTATGTTTTGCTATGGGAACGCAAAATATTTCCGGGTAAAAAGTAAAAAAGTGATGCACAATGACACTTTTTAAAAAATTGTAAAAAATCTCTTATTTATTTGGGACCCCAAAACGTGACTGGCGGACGCACATTCCAAAAGTTATAGACTCTTCCACTTTTCAAGCGGGGGAAAAAAAGTAAAGAAATTGAGCATCAAAGGTTAAAATTTTTAAAACCCCAAATTTAAAATTTTTAAATTTTTTAAAAAAGGGTTTTTAATTACTTAGTGTTTGTACATTTTATCAAGCAGATTTTATTTCCTCATAGTTTAACTACCAATTCATTTATAAAATATCGAGATAACGAACAGAATTATTTTCAATTAAACTAAAATTAAGTAACAGGCAGACGGACGGACAGACGGAAAAGGGGAAAAAGAGCCAATCACAATGTTATACCCCCCACTTTTGAAGCGAGGATAAACATCACCTGACAAAAATATATATATTTGAATGAGGACAGTTCAAAAATTACTACCCCCTTTTTACACAGACGTGAAATATTAATAAAATTTTCACAGAAACATATTTTCATATCAAGTAACCGACCGCCTCCTGGCGGCCGGTAATAAGACGTGCCCAATGGCATGATGTAAAAAAGAATCTGTAAAAGTATATTTTTGTGGTATAGGAGGAGTTGAGGATAAGAATTGTAACCCTATCTATCAATAATATTATATTTTTAGTCTCACCAACATGTTTTTATGGTTTGTTTAAAAAAAAAATACAATCGATGGAAACATTTTATATGACTGACGAGATTTTTTTTATCATTTCATGCATTTTAAATTCTTTCAAGTCCTGTATCGAAATGAGGAGTGATGTTTTTTTTTCCTCAATTTTGGGAAATCTGATGCATTGAGCGATTGATAAAATTGTCGGCATTTAATTCGATTCGCAAGTATGAAAAAAGACTCCGGTAGAAATGGGCGAAATTTCCAGTTTTCGTGATAGCGCCGGTTCTACATTTTCCTGGCACTTAAAATAGCAAAAACGTAAAAAAAAAAAAACCAGGAAAAAGTAGATTTTGGCTATGATGTTTCATTTTTAAAATTTGAACATAAAACAATAGATAGAGAAAATTGAAATAAATGTGGAAACGGGTAGGAAAAAATAAAGTGATATTGTGGGTCTTCTATTATCATTTTTATAATTGACCCCATTTAAATTTTTACAGATTCTTTCTCCTATTTATGACATAAAGAGATAATCAGAAAAATAGGGTTTCGCCATTTTAATGCCATATGACCTCTTTAATGCCATTTTCATGAGGACCAGCATATTTTACCCGGGTTTAGTAAACTAAATTAGGGTAATAATCTATGTGGGACCAAATTTTAATTATTTCCCGTTAGAATTTTTTTTTATTAATCGGGCCAGATTTGATCCATTGTCGCATCAAATAATTTCCCATGAACATATATAGTTGGTTAGACGAATGACATTTTAAAATCATTTAGAAGCCCCAACATTAATAAAATACAAAACTTTTTTTCACTGAATATATCTCATATTATTTGTCAAAGATTTCTTTAGTTTTTTGAATATTTTGAATACAAGTAATTAAAATTAAGACAGTGATATTTTAAAGATTCCACCAAGAAATTAAATGCATGATTATTTAGAATTGTGAAAATTACACATGAAACATGAAGGATTTTATACATTGAAATGTCTGAAAAAAATGGTTCGAAGAAAAATTTAAAGCCTTTAAATTTTTTAATTTAAAGCCAATAAGAATTGATTTGTTTGTACAGGTTTTATAATTATAGATCCAGCTTACCTCAGTATATTAAAAAAACAATTTTATTATGTAACCCAAAAGTATGTTTCTCTTTTATAAAAAATATTTTAAATATGACGTCGACATCGCAAATGGAGGGTTAACTATTTGAACTGATAAATTTTGGAAGGTTATCATTTGTAAATATTTGTAAAGCAGAATTACATCAGGTATTCCTTATTTTATTTTAGATTATCTATTTACTTAATAGTACAGGTACATATAACCACCACATAATTCCACCAGCCCGTGACATGATTATAATGGAGACCCTAAAAAAGCTAGATCAAAAAGTAAAAAAGGAAATGCACAATGGCATTATGTAATAAGGAATCTGTGGAAATATAATAATTATTAATACCTTCAATATTATAAAAGAGTGGCAGTGTCCATGTTTTGCTATTAGTAAATCAAAATATGTGTGGATAAAAAGTAACACAGGAGGTCACAGATTAAAAAAAATTCTTTAAAGTTGTTAAATTTATTCAGTGGTATAAGATAAATTGCAGATAAGCTCAACATGTAACAGGAACGGACGGACGGGGAGAGAGGGGGGTTTGGGTAAGACGGACAGCCCCCCAATCACAATGTTATCCCCCCACTTTTGAAGCGAGGATAAACATCACCTGACAAAAAGTATATATATTTGAATGAGGACAGTTCAAAAACTACGTGGACCCTGCTATTACACAGACGTCAAATATTAATAAAATTTTCACAGAAATATATCTTAATTGAATTTTTGTAAACTTGCACAAATATCCTTGGGTAAGGGGATTCAAATTTGTTCAAATAAAGGGCAACGTCCTCTTCCAAGGGGAGATAATAATGAATTTGTGAAAAATTAATGGCATCTTTTAAAAAATCTTCTCAAGAACTAATGGGTCAGGAAATATGAAACTCATTAAAATCCTAATGTATGTAAATTTAAAGTTTTTTCAAATCATGACCCCCGGGGGAAAGATGGGCCTACGATGGGGATCAAATTTTAACATAGGAAATTTTATTGTTTGCAGCAAATTGCGGGGAAACTTCCTTACTCGCCTGTGTGGCGCAGGTTTAACTTCTTAGAGTTGCGAAGTGGGGCTGATCCTAGCCTTACGTCGCGGGTTCGAATCTCACTGTGGGACGTGGAGACAGGTCTTTCGGATAATTTTAAAAACCGAGGTCCCGTGTCCCGTAGGTGCTGGCACATAAAGGTCCTCCCTGCTTAATGGCCTTACGTGCCGGTTAGGACAGAAATTTCAGATCACTGGCAAGTGGTGGCGTCTCCACACGAGTAAAAGAATTCTTGAAAGGGACGTTAAACAATATAAAAAAACAATCCCCAAAAGTTTAAAAGATGTAGAAGAGTGAAATGTGAAAGGGAAAAAAAACAAATATGCTGTGTATTGATGTTTGTAGTCCGAAATACCTGACGTTTTCCAGGCTTTTTTTACGATTTTGATATTTTACATACCAGAAAAAGGTCAGAAACCGGTCCTTAGAAAACGGGTATTCGCCCCTCCAACTGGAGGCGGCTTTCGGGTTGATTTTCGATATTTGCGAATATCAAATTCACAATCTATCAATAATATTATACTTTTAGTTCTCACCAACATCGTTTTTATGGTTTGTTTATAAAAAAAAATACAATCTAATGGAAACATTTTATATGACTGACGATTTTTTTATCATTTCATGCATTTTAAATTCTTTAAGTCCTTAGAAATGAGGAGTGATGTTTTCTTTTCCTCAATTGTTGAAAGTACTGCATTGAGCGATTGATAAAATGTGAGTTCGGCATTTAATTCGTTTCGCAAGTCTGAAAATAGATAATGTGAGTACGGAGCTCACTAAATGACCCCCCCTCTCCAATATTATTATACATGTAATGGCAAAGTTCATGTTTTACTTTAGGAAACCCAAAATAAGTGTCAGATAAAAAGTAAAACAAGAAACATATTGAAGCAAGCGTCAAAAATCGGCCGCAAACCAATTAATTGTTCCATTGTTATTTAGTAATTAGAAAATGAAATTTGCGTGACCTGTTTTTAAAATTTCTTATATTTATCTATTAAAATATCCTCGTGACATGAAACACTAGCATGCGACATTGCCTATTTTCTTCATGCATAATGCATGTACAATATTAGATGTATAAGCAAACTGTCCATAGACCCCTGCGTCGGTACTTAAATTGTAAACGAACCACTCTGGTGGACGTTTGATGTTTAAGTAGTTTTTAAATAAAAGTACAGAACTAAAATTTAAATAAACTAAGCTTTATTTTTTTACTTTAATAAAAACGCAACAAATATGAAATATGTGGGGCTCTTGCTCTCTCTTAAGGATATTAACATCCCCTAACTCCCTCTAGATCCACCACTACATTTCTTCTCTTTTGGTGTTGAGATGTGGCGGGAAAATGCATGGCACATTGTAAAACGCCTTTTCCTAGTCTCTTGGACCAAAATGTTGTAAGATTCTGTGTTTTTAAGAAATAAATATTTTATCAAATTTTTAAAAATTTTTCCATGAAAATTATAAATATACACGTCATTTCAAAATAAATACAACAAATCCCGTTTAGGCTGTTTAAAAAAAGAAAGTAAAATTTTTGATTTACAACGCTGTCTTTGTTTTAGACTATGCCTACATATAAGCCGCACTTCAATCATGTCGGAGTATGTCAATCGGATTGGATAAACATTCCCCCCTTTATTTATAAGATTTTAATTTAATGATTATTGTGTTTTTTGTTAAACTTTAAAAATATCTTTTTTAATTTCTTTAATATGAACGTTAAATTTTAATTTTTAAATTTTTGTAACTCCGCAGAAACGCAGGTCGATTTAAATTTTATATCAAGTAACCGACCGCCTCCTGGCGGCCGGTAATGACGTCCCAATGGCATATGAATAAAGAATCTGTAAAAGTATATTTTAGTGGTATGGAGGAGTTGAGGATAAGAATTTAACCCCTATTTCAATAATTTATATTTTTATTACCAACATCGTTTTTATGGTTTGTTTAAAAAAAAAAAATACAATCTGATGGAAACATTTTATATGACTGACGAGATTTTTTTTTATCATTTCATGCATTTTAAATTCTTTCAAGTCCTTTTCAAATGAGGAGTGATGTTTTCTTTTCCTCAATTGTTGAAAGTCTAGATGCATTGAGCGATTGATAAAATGTGAGTTCGGCATTTAATTCGATTCGCAAGTATCGAAAATAGACTCCGGTAGAAGTGGGCGAAATTTCCAGTTTTCGTGATAGCGCCGGTTCTGACAATTTCCTGGCACTTAAAATATCAAAATCGTAAAAAAAAAAGAAAAAAGCCAGGAAAACGTCAGATATTCGGACTATGATGTTTGCATTTGTAAAATATTGAACTGAAAAATGATAAGAAAATTCGAAATAAATATGGAAACGGGTAGGAAAAAATAAAGTGATATTGTGGGTTTTATTTATTTTTATAATTGACGCCCAGTTAGATTTTCACAGATTCTTTTCCCATTTGATCGACATAAAAAGATAATCAGAAAAATAGGGTTTCGTTTTGAATCGCCATATACCTCTTTAAAGCCATTTTTATGAGGACCGCTTTTTTCCCGGGTTTAGAATAAATTAGGGTAATAATTTGTGGGACCAAATTTTAATTATTTCCCGTTAGAATTTTTTTTATTAATCGGGCCAGATTATGATACCATTGTCGCATCAAATAATTTCCCTGAACATTATCAGTTGGTTAGACGAATGACATTTTAAAATCATTTAGAAGCCCCAACATTAATAAAATCACATAAACTATTTTTTCACTGAATATATCTCATATTATTTGTCAAAGATTTCTTTAGTTGTATTTAATATTTTCGAATACAAGTAATTAAAATTCAACGACAGTGATATTTTAAAGATTCCACCAAGAAATTAAATGCATGATTATTTAGAATTTAAAATTACACATGAAACATGAAGGATTTTATACATTAATTCAAATGTCTGTTAAAAATGGTATCAAAAAAAAAATTTAAAGCCAATTTAAGTTTTAATTTAAAGCCAATAAGAATTGATTTGTTTGTACAGGTTTTATAATTATAGATCCAGCTTACCTCAGTATATTAAAAAAACAATTTTATTATGTAACCTAAATGTATGTTGCTCTTTATATAAATAATATCTTTAAATATGACGTCGACATCGCAAATCGGAGGGTTAACTATATTGAACTGATAAACTTTTGGAAGGTTATCATTTGTAAAGTATTTGTAAAGCAGAATTACATCAGGTAGTATACCTTATTTTATTTGAGATTAGTCTATTTACTTAATAGTACAGGTACATATAACCACCACATAATTCCACCAGCCCGTGACATGATTATAATGGAGACCCTAAATAAGCGTCAGATCAAAAAGTAAAATAGGAGATGCACAATGGCATTATGTAATAAGGAATCTGTGGAAATATAATAATTATTAATACCTTCAATATTATAGAAAAGTGGCAGTGTCCATGTTTTACTATTGGTAAATCAAAATATGTGTCGGATCAAAAAGTAACACAGGAGGTACACAGATTTAAAAAAAATTCTTTGAAAGTCTCGTTAAATTTCATTCAGTGGTATAAGATAAGTTGCAGATAAGCTCAACATGTAACAGGCAACGGACGGACGGACGGAGAGACGGAGGATTGAGGTACAGACGGACAGACATCCCAATCAATGTTATACCCCCACTTTTGAAGCGAGGATAAACATCACCTGACAAAAAGTATATATATTTGAATGAGGACAGTTCAAAAACTACGTGGACCCTGCTATTACACAGACGTCAAATAGTAATAAAATTTTCACAGAGATATACTTTAAAAGAATTTTTGTAAAATGTTTGGATTTTAATTAATCTTAATATAGGTTATTAGAAACTAAAATAGAAAGTACGGTTTGGGCATTATTGTGCCATCGAAAGAACTATATGCGATATATTGCATATCTTTGCCCCCACTTAAGTCAAATTTGAAAAATTCTGTATTTTATAAATTGTATGAGAAATATAAATTAACAGATCATATTATAGTTTTAAAGTAGCTTATTGACAATTTTTGTTTTTAATTACGTCTCAAATTAGTTCGATTTTATATCATTTTTTAGAAAGAAGACAAAATGGACAAAATTTCAACAATTTTGGCTTTAAAGTTTATAAAGCACAAGTTTACCCAGGAACAATATTTACATATTTCATTGATATTATCATTCTACACATAATATCAAAATATTGAGCCTGATCAGATCTGCGCTCGGTGAGTTTACTCAAAATATCGACGTAAAATATACATTTTTCTGTAAAAGTCTGTGGAAATTTAAATTTACGTCATTTTCGTGACGTCATTTCAAACATATGAAGTCATTGCTAATGAAAATATTCAGTGTTTTGAAGGAAGCATATATTCCCCTGTTTAAGAACATAATTGAATATTTCTCCTTCAAAGTTTGATTTTGTGGGGCAAATATTGGTTATTACCGAATAAAGTTCTTTAATAAAAAACTATTAAATAAGCTCGAGTCGAGTAAATGCATATTATAACGCAAAGCATTGCATGGGGTAAAAAAAAGTCTGGAAATATATCGTCCTTAATTTGGTGCCTTTGTAAGTTTAAAACTGAAAAAGCCTCAACATGACTAATTTTAGGGGGTATATCCTTTTAAGGAAAAACTATGCACAGCAGTCGTTACTTCAATTATTTGATAATTATGTTGTGTAAAATCCTTTCACAAGTAAAATTTCTTGAATACGGGTAAATGCACAGGTTCATTATGTTACAATTAGTAACCCTAACCCTTGCTGCTTAATCATAACACTTATGTTTAATAAAACCCCTAACCTAACCCTATCCCTCGCAGCTTTGACCTCACACTAGCACTAGACCTAAAACCTGCAGCTTAACCTTAACTTTAATTCTTCCTGAACCCTTACTCGATTGTTAACTCTAATACGCCTAACCCTGCATGTTTTATGAGAAAACCTATTTGTAAAATAGTCTCTCAGTGTGACAATTTTTTTTATCGGAAGCATCGATCGGCTTTGACGCTGATTGTTTTTTTTTCTTTTTTTGTTTCCTTTTTTCTGTGGTACTATTTATATTAAGAAAGGCGATCATGACGCTTAAGGAAGCTCTAAACACTAACAGAAACTGTTTTGTTTTGTTTTTTTTTTGGAGTCAGAGAAAAATATGTAAAGATATGCATATTGAGACTTTTTCATTCATTAAGAATATAGTATACACGTACGTGCCTTATTTGCGCAGGAAAAATGTTCAAAGACAATGGACTATTTGTGAGCGGAAATCACTGTTGTTTACTTAAATTGAGAAATGAAAGAAAATAATTAATTAAATTTCTTTCTATTTGTATTATATAATGTTACAAATATTTTAATCTATTACAAATTATGTAATTAACGGTAAATAACAATTTCTTTAATCTTACATCTAAGGGCAGATCACTCTAACTGCATAAAACTATCCAATAAATAGAGCTTTTTAGTGTGCAGTGTTTCGAGCGTCCTTTAAGCCAGGACTTTGCTTTCAGCAAATACAATGTAAAATATACTGTAATAACTGTGCGGTTGATTTTGAGACAGTGAAAAAGTTACGTATATTTAATCCTTGTCATGTGAAGCACCCTTTTTGTTTTGGATAAAAAGAATAGTTATATTTATTTAGATGTTTAATGCATAAAGCATACAGTGTACATTTGATTTGCATTTTCACGGGGTTCAACTCTCGTGACATCAAAGTAAACTGCTAACTTTTATCATTTGAACTTTCCAATCCCCCTACCCCCACCCCGGTTCATTTTTGGTGTTTTGAAACGTAGCTTTTCTCACGTTTTATACACAAAATACCTTTTGAATGTAAATATAGTGTTATGAACCATTTGCGTTTGATAAGATACATGAAGATGGGGTTATTATAGACTATAATTAATCCATTTTTTTAAAGTGATATCTTGCCACAGTGTGCAAAGATATTGGAATGCAAATCAGTTTTATCACAAATGTCATCGATAAGAGATGGAACACTGATCCTAGAAACGATTAAAAAAAATTTTCGTATGTTTGATATTTGCTATTCCATGCTTGATAATTTTCATAAATACAAGATTGCCACTTTTCCTAAGAATTAAGAATAATATCAAAATTTGTGAAAGTGCAAGGATATGTCAATCAAACGCGTCTAGAAATTTAAAGTTTCAATAACATTTAGATAAAATAAGATTTTTATTATATTTTCGTGTGAAATGCTATTGCGATATATAAGTCGTGATATTATACAAAAAAATTGAGAAAATATAAACTATAAATCTAAAGTCTATGCACTTTAATTTAGAAAAATATTTGATTATAAAGAAATTACCATTGTCTGTATTATTCTTGTCATTCCAGGAGATCAGACATACAAGGCTTTGGTATCTGGGAAACATCAGCATTCAGAGTATTTGTTAGAAACGGAGCAGATATTGAAAGTCTAAAATCTGAACTCTACAAACTTGACCCTGAATTCCTAAATACTATGTCGCTACAAATCGTGTCTGGTGAAGTGAAAATATCTAGTCATGTGCAACAAGGAGAAAAGGTTTACTTAGATAAAAATGGTGAAAATTCAAAACCGTCCCATGCAACAGCTGGAGCTCTTCTGAAAGATAATCTTGGTCAAGACGAGTTGTATGGATTGACGTGCCATCATGCATTACCTAGGGAGAAAGAATTTGTATACGTTCCGTCTGGAGAATCTATGCAACTTACCCAACTCGGAAAATGCATTTATTCTGATTCGCAACCTTTGCACGATTTTGCCGTTTTCCAACTAGACGATGACAAACGTAGAAACTGTGACACGACCTTTTTGAACAGAATGAAAAAAAAACCATGCAATGTATATATTTACGAAGGACCCCTACCGGCAATTGCTGTAGTACATGAAAAGGGGGCAACAACTTATATTGTTTAGTTGTTCATTTTTTTTATATGTTTGAATTTTGAAATTGTAGAATTTAGGAAACAAGGAAACATAACATATTTCTCTCAAAGTTATACATAAATCATATTTATCAGCTTATATGCGTGTTTCTAATAAAAGCAATATAGGCTGATGTCCATTTTCCAATTTCAATTGTTAGAAACGTGTTACCAAATGCAAAGTAGCATTGGATTTAATGTAATATATTTGTTATAGTGCTATCTTCATGGTACATGAAATATTCTTCATTTTGGTTTTTGTGGCGAACTTTTGTATATAGGAATTTGTATTTTATTTTGTTAAATTAAATTAATCTGATATTGACAAAATGTCAGTAGCCATTTTCCCAAGCAGGGGAGAATGTCACATACTGGTATGTAATATTTTAATTTGTCCATACAGTTGGCGCGCATTGTCAATCAAACACGATTTTTGTTTGTTTGTGTTGTGAGTCTAGTGTGGATGTTTAGAGGGATCATCTGACATTGTTTATTTTCGTATTTACACGCGTTCTTTGGTTAGTTGACCTAATGTGACCTTACTGCTGACCAATAACTGACCGTTTTATCTTATTACAGTAATAAACATGTTTTAATTTATGCATTTAGGATATAAGCAAAGTACCCGCCTAAATTCTTTTCCACGCGATTTTTCGATTTACGGTAGAAGACTGTATCATATTAATTCTAAGTATTCCTCAAAGTATTTGCTTGGAGTTAATTTAACTGAATTCCTGGTAAGCTTTATGATTACCTTAATTTTATTATCATATAAATGTATAAATGTATGAATTATTATATGAAGAAACATGGATTGAAATTAAGAATGAAAAGTTCAATTTCTTTTTCTTCAAAAATTGTATCCGTTACTTAGGTTGCATTGTCAGTCAGGATGGCATATCAACAGATGAAAAAAAAAAATCGAATTTGTGAAAAACTGCGCAGTATCTCAACTACTGAAACAATTCAAGTCGTTCTTAGGATTTTCTGGCTACAACAGAACTAAACATAGATTTTCATTAACATTCAACAAGCCAATGCCAACAAGCATTCAACCAGCTAAAAGAAAAAATAACTTCCGCTCCATTATTGACTTATGCAGACTTCAGTGAACCGTTTATATTGGAAATAAACGACAAAAGACGCAAATACTCGTACTTTTTCGTCTTGTTTTTGGAAATGGATACCTCCTAATCCATTTATGCAAAACTTGTCATAGCGATCACTTCTATCCAGCGGTCACTTGTCATTTAATTTCCTCCCAAAAAATGTCCTAGTATATAAAGTAACTCTATTAAGCGGTCTCCTGCGTAACGCCGTTAGCTCGAACAACTAACTTTATGCTTATGACGAAAAAAGTTAACAGAAAAAAAACCGAATACTAATATTATCGACAACTGATTATCAAGGTCTTCTAACTCTTGGATTTTTAATCAAGTTTTAAAAAAGAACAACGAATAAATTCTATTAATGAATATGATATTTTTGTTCACCATTTACAGGCCGATATCGCGCCTAACTCCGCGTGCCCCGAGAGTTGTAGATGTATTTCGCTTGATTGGCATTTTAATTTTCACACCTAGGAAACTTGCATCATTTGTTAAAGCCTTACGATTTATATATACACATTCTGGCTTAGGTATGTTGTGAATTTAAACAAAGGAAAACGACCGTTAGGGATTAGTAACGCTTTATTGCTAGGACACCATGTCAGGTGAACCTGTTGATGAACTGAGAGTATGTTGAGAGTTTATTTTACAACAAATCATAAACAGTTGTGTACATGTATTAAAAAACATATACACAGTCCAGAGGTTAATTTTATGAATTGAGTTTAGATAAAATAATTTTTGACTGATTTTATTTATTCCTTACACAAGAAAAAAATATTGTTTTGATAGGGGATAATGCAAACATCCTGTAAGTGTGAGATTCAATATACAAGTTAACAGGTATTTAATTAATTTTCTTGGATTCAATAAATCTAGTTTGAATTCATTATAAAAGTAATGCATCTACTGAATTAAAAAAAATAATTTAAGTAAGATCACTAATGTCTAATACCTAATTTTTTTATATTTTGTAGTGATATACATAATATAAACACAAAACTAATTACATATGAAATTTGTAAATAAATTCTTTTTTTTAAAAAAGATGAATTCCTTACCAGTCACCTCTCTATAAAGGTCTTTAATCCTAGGTGACTGCTTAATACAGGTTTGATTTAATTTGCATTTGAACATCCTTCTGTTCAATTCACTTGGAAGATATTCCGTTGACATCACACACTACATTTTACATGTTTTTCAGAACATTAATCTTTTCAGGCAGAAATTATACAAGAGCTATGTAGGATTTATGGGATTTATTTACCCCTCATCACCCTGAAGGAAATGGTCAATGCATACTTTTAAATAGAACTCAGGATAACTTTGGTTCTTTATCTCCGTACAAAAAGAATTAGTCCCAGATCACTTTAAAGAAGTCCAGTTCTGAAGTGGAAAATTTACCATTCATTTCAACTCTGGATTTACACCATACTATTTAATGTTAGGACTGATCCAACCTTCCAATAGAATTTCTTTTAGGATACGATGACAGAAGTCAAACACAACTGACCGATGGATACAACAACAAAAAAAAAAATAATTTCGTGTCAACGTACACTGCAAAAAACCAAACATAATGCAAAATGGAAGAAAACCCACGACAGATTTAGATGTTCACAAATTCAAATATTTCCGTTGGTGACAAGGTGTATCTTAATATCGCAATTTCCGAAAACGTCATAAACGACAGTAGTACTGGTGATGTTACTCAATACGTGGTCACTGAAATTCCTTATAAAAATTCGTCTGTGTTTTTTTTAAAAAAATAAAAAAAAAAAACAAAACCCATGTGTTGTAAAGGTAGTGGAAATAGGTAAAGCTTTTAATTACGAGGGGTGTTCAATAAATAATGTCCTCGATGCTCAGAAAGAAGCAAAAGACGCTTTTCAATGATTTAGTCTCCATGATTTTACTTAATAATCTCTTTAAATTCAAACCATGTCTGTAACATTTTTTATCCAATTTCCGATTTTTTTAAACTCTTTTTTTGGTTATGACCCTTAGTATACTGGAAAATGGCAGATCTAATGATTTTCTGGACTTGTTTTTTCCTTCTGAAAGAAAGTTTTTTTTTCAAGTTTAGTAATAGAAACTAGTCAAAAGGTCAAAGATTGGCAAATATTGTCAATGTGAAAAAACATTAACTTTCTGTTTTTCTGAAAACCCCTTTACTCTTAGGGCTGCGGGTTTGGGCCTGTCATTAAGAAATTTAATGTAGTGGATTCCTGATTCTTGGTCCTTCTAAATAAATTTTCGATCTTTTTGCAAAAAAATCGCTTTTGCTCCACCAGATAAAAATGTCCCCCCAAATAGGAATTTGAACAACAATACCACTAATATTTAAGAAAATTGCATATAAATCTGTCTTTGTGCTCTTGCATACCTTTGTTTTTCAGACCTTCGCAGTTTTTATCAAGTACATGTACATCTTACGGTAAATTTTGTTTTGATGATTTTAAGCAATAGTTAATCTCCAATATCTGTTTGAATATCATAATAACCTGGATAACTCCAATTACTGATATTTAAAAAAAAATGCGAAGAGTTTGTACACTGTCGTTTTCACTCATTTTTCAAAAATAGGGTGACCTTTGATACCAAGTTTTTTTTTTTTTTTTTTTTTACTGTCGAACGTTTCTTAAAAACAGTGTAAATTACTCCAGATATGATGTCTATCAAATATTATTTGTTGAAATTTGGCAAACAGTACACAAGTTGTTATAATTTTTGTTTGCAAGGATTTACCATTTTTGATGCCCATTATAAAATTTTTTTATCATTGAAATCCAACTGCTCATTAATATAAAACAGGCATCGGTTGCTAAAAAGAAAATGTTTAAATATTTTTTTGGGGTTTTTAACAAGTTTTCAGCAGTTTAATGTTCCTTTATTTTCACTCCAGTTTACTGATTCTTTACCATTATTTATTCCAGTGTTCAATAGCCCTTGTTTCCCAGCTTCTACGATGAAACTATGTGATGAAAAGTGGTACATAAATGTTATAAATTCACTAAAGATTCAATAATGAAAGAAAGTAATTTAAATTCATATGATATCTGTAGTGTATTTCATCAGTTCAGGACATTATTTATTGAACAGCCCTCGTATATGTATATGTTACAAAAAATTTGTGAAATCAGGAATTTCATGTATTTCCTAAACCATTCAGTAAATACATGTATTTATGGCCTTTTTGGGAAAATCTTGAAATTTTCAAATGCTGGAATTTTCATGTATTTACTACATTTTAGCCAATTTTACACGTTTTTACTAAACTAGGCGGGAGAAAATAAATTTTTTAAAACTTTGAATAAGTATACGAATACAAACTGCTTTTTTTTAAAGCAGCATTTGTTAAGAATTGTTTCTAACTAGGTAACGTTATGCTTTAATTTTGAATTCCTTTATTGTACTTCTACTGTAAAATGGATTATAGATGAGGTTATTTAAATCCCAGTAATATCAACTAATTTATCGTATCCTGTCTTAGTGTAAAGGTTCTTGGTGTGTGAATCACACAGACTTGTCACGTAAGCATATTCATGCAGCGCTAGCCGCTTTATGAAAAATTACTCAAGATTTTCTCAATATTTTGAGGGTGAAAAATTTCTTTAAGTAAATTTCATTTTAATTCTGACTTCAGTTTTTTTACATAATGTTTATTTTACAAAATTATTTTATAAATTGCATTTTTCACGGGCGGCTTAAGAATTGTTGCAACAGCTGTGCAATTTTTAATATCTATAAAACATTTATGTAATGTAAACGTGCAAAAATGAAAAATGCTCAGTAAAGCATGTTTTTTCAAAATAAAATATCTGCACATTTTTTAAAGGGTCCCGGAAAGCACCAAATCTTCGTACAAATTTGGGAAAAAAGGTTTTTTTTAGGGAGTTTAACTAGTGTCATTTTGGGGCCCTACATTAGAACTTGTCCGCGAACTTTTCTAACAGCCCTTGTTTTTATGATATAGAAAACACATTCCCGAAAATGAAAGCAGAGTATCAAAAAGGATTTTGGTTAATATTTACAAATAATGCATTTTTTGAATTCATATATAAATAAAGGTTTATTTCAATTATTATGTATTCACATATGATATGCTCACTGATATAAACATTAATGAATTGTGCATCTGTTCATATTTTATTATTCAATTTTTGTATTATCTCATCAAAGCAAAGTCACTAGATACATGTATGTGTTAAAAATATTGAAAAGTTCAGTAGATGCGTGTATTTCCTAACTGATATCATTAAATACCGATTTAAATAGTTATTTCTAAGCAGAATATATAGGAACTTCATGTATTT
>NW_026927907.1:0-31583 GCF_032062105.1 Saccostrea cuccullata
TAATATTTGTTATTTTTTTTTATCTATATACATGTTTGTCTTTAAACTAAGTCTTAGAATTATCTAAGGAAATAACTTGAAAGATGTCGCTTTGAAAGAACGAAAAAGGCAGGCAAATTTCAGTAAAAGTGCTAGTAGACTACCGAGCATGGATACAAAAACAGGCATTAAATATAAAGCATTTTCAAATTGAAAACTTGAAGAAAAAAACATTTCATGTAATACATGTTATATGTTGCTGCTAATTTTTTAGCTTTAGTAGCAAAACCCACAGAAGAAGACAAGACGGGGGAACCAGTTGAAGTGGAAGAGAACCAGTCAGTGGAGGACCAGTTAACAGCAACTGATAAAAGGTGTGTCCTCATTTTTAACAAAAATTACAGACTGCTGTTTTAATTAGTGATTTTGCAGTGTGCACCTCCAAATATTTCATATTTGTACTGTATATACATTTTTGTAAACTTGTCTAGAATGTTTAAAAAAAAAAACAAGGCAAGTCATCAACACAGAGAATTTTTTTTTTAGGCAAAACTTAAAAAGGAAGACATACAATTAAATTGCAAGATTTGTGCAACACTATAGATATTTGCATCCATAGATGGGGCTGATGGAAATTTGTAAATGACAGTATGTATTATATAATTCTAGAGCAACCCCAAAGAAAGAGAAATCACCAACAGGAGGGCCCCGTACCCCCAAACCGGAGGACTTCGGACTGAGTAGTCTAACACTGAGTGCTTGTAAACGACCGGAAAAAACACAGGTGTTAAACTCTCACAGGTAAGGGAGCTACAAGACAATCTGACAAAAGATAAATCCTATATTCAACAAAATTAAGAGATGATAAGAATTGATCTTGCAGAAAAACACCCAAAAAAGATTCTGTGCCTCCTGCTGAAGCCCCCCAAGAAGAACCCCTCCCTGGGCCCCGCACCCCTAAACCAGAGGATTTCGGACTGAGCAGCCTCGTGCTGAGTGCCTGTAAACATCAAGACAGAACGCAGGTGTTCAGTTACCCAGACACAACCTCTCACAGGTAATAAGGCAGTTACCTTCCTTATACACTTCCCTTACCTTTCATAGGGTAGCTGCAGAACTTAGCGTTATGGTTTTATATTGTAGTCTTTGACCATAACCATGATAACTCTACAGATCCCTTTATGTATTCCAAATTATGTGCAATTTTTAATGCAAGAGTTTCTGCGAACCATAAGGGACTTATTTTTAGGTCACACTCAGGTGACCTATTGCTATCTGTTTTTGTCCGTCGTCGTCTGTCGTGCGGTTTGCGTCGTGCGTTAACATTTGAACATTTTCAGCTTCTTCTCTAAAACCACTGAACCAATTTCAACCAAATTTGGCATATAGCATCTATGGGTAAAGGGGAACAAATATTGTGAATTTAATGGTCTCTGCCCCTCTGGGGCCTGGGGGGTGGGGCAAAAACCACTAAAATTAGTGCAATCTTTAAAAATCTTCTTCTTTACTCCTGGACTTCAAGCAGTCAAACTGTTAGTATGATTGTAATCAGCATTGAGTCCTCTACCAAAATTGTGAAATTCATGGCCCCAGGGTCAAGGGTTCTAGTACTAGGGTGGGGTTAAATAGGTTATATAGTGAAAATGCATTATTTTTTTGAAATACTTCTTTTCTTCTTTTCGTTTATATAAACTAACCAAGTGCATAGTTGAGTTAGAAATGACTGCCTCTTCCAAAATTGTGAATTTCATGGCCCCAGGGCAATGGGTTTTATCATGTTTATTGCTAGGGAGGGGCTATATAGATTATATAGTGAAAATGCAAAAATTCCTCGAACGTCCTCTTTTCTGTTTGTGGGCATTAAATAAACTAACAAAGTGCATAGCTATGTTGAATAAGACTGCCTCTTCTAAAATTGTGAATCTAATGGCCCTAGGGTCAGGGGTTCTAGTGGCAGGGTGGGGCTATATAGATTATATAGTGAAAATGCCAAAATTCTTTGAAATTCTTCTACTCTGTTCGTGGGGATTAAATAAATTCACTAAGTGCATAGCTATGTTGAATAAGACTGCCTCTTCCAAAATTGTGAATTTCATGGCCCCATGGTCAGGGGCTCTAGTGCTAGGGTGGGGCTATATAGATTATATAGTAAAATGATTTATTTCTTTGAAAATCTTCTTCTTTGCCCCTGAGTATTAAATAAACTAACCAAGTACGTAGTTATGTTGAATAAGGCTGCCTCTTCCAAATTTGTGAATTCAATGACCCCTGGGTTAGGGGTTCTGGTGTTAGGGTGGGGCTTTATTGATTATATAGTGAAAATGCATAAATTCTCTAGTAATCTTTTTTTCTACACCTGGGTACTTAACCAATGAACTATGTACATAGTTATGAGAAGGAAGGATGCCTCTTTGAGATTTGTGAATTTCAGAGCCCCTGGGTCAGGGCTTCTTGTGTTAGGGTGAGGCTCTAATGTTTATTTAGTGAAAATACATGAATTCTTTGAAAATGTTTTCCTTTTTTCTTGGGTATTATGCCAATGATCTTAGTATATATTTATGACGAAGAAGGCTGCTTCTTTCAAAAATGGTTATTTTACTGGCCCCTGGGACAGAGGTGCTTGGTGGAGGGGGGTACATAATATGAAACTTTGGTATTAATCAACAACATTATGAAATAAAACTTAAATGGTGCCTCATTTAAAATTGTGTCAGAATTCCATGGCCTCTGGTTTAAAACATGAATCAAATTTAATTTGTTGGAAAGTTGTTGCATGATACTCAGGTGACCTATAAGGCCCATGGGCCTCTTGTTCCATTTTCAAGCAGAGTTCAATCAACTACATTTTATTCCTAAATTCTTGATGTATTTTTTATGGAATCCGGATAGGGCCACGCAGTTCACTATCGCGTCATCGCTCCATCGAGATTTGAGTTGATGACGGGATAATGCAATGACGATGAAGCTATGGTGCAATAACGATGAAGCAATGGCGCGATAGCGCGATAACGATGAAGCGATGGCGCGATGACGATGAAGTGATAATGCGATGACGGGATGGCACGGGATAGCTATGATGCGTTGGTGCGATAGCGATAATGCGATGGCGCGATAGTGATGATCCGATGCTATATTGGGTCATCATTAATGCTTTATCGCGCTATCGACATCGTGTCATCGCTCTATCGACTATATAGATAGGATGGCATTCCCCAGCAGTCATTGCATAACATGGCGTTTGTTGATGAAAAGATTCAAGAATATTTCTTTAACGGATATGATAAAGAAATCATATTTCTTCTTTGGTTTTACACAGAAAAGCTTCCATGTGTATTGTCATTAGTAGTTAAAATTCGAGCATTTGATTGCCCAGTGATAATAAACTGACTTTAATTTTGTATTTGATAATTATATTTTAAATAACAAACACGAAGTACATGTACCAAGAGGAGAGAGGGAGGAAGACTTTTGTCTTGTGTTTGCTTTTAATTTTCTTGATTGTGAATACTGTATTTAACGGTGCTTAAATTTCACGATTTCTCAGAAGTACAATAGCGATGCTTTTAATTTCACCAGGGATCTATATACTAGTATACAGGTCCTTGATTTCACGACGCAAGAAATTAATTTAAATTTCGTATAAGTATTTACTCGTTTTTAATAGTTAATGATAACATTCACGATGGGTTTAATTTTGCAGAAAAAAGATGAATCGCGAACAAAGTGAAACTAAAACCATCGTAATTATTTTCCAATCTACAGTATTAACACACACCCCCCGGTTTATAAACCAAAATCTAGATCACGTGGATTTCGATATCTTTTACATCAGTCACAAGATGAGTGTATTGTTAAACTTATCCTGATTATCAAACTATAATTTAACAATTCTAACTAGTTATATGTCTGACAAGAAAGACATGGTTAATTTTAATGCCCAAGTGAAGTTTATTAATACAGTAAGATCTATTTCTGATATATATTCTGTTCATATCTTCACTACCTGACGCCATTTCTATTCTCAATGACGCATGCGCAAAAGAGTCGATAGCGCGATAGTGCGATAATGCGATGACGATAGTGCAATAGAGCACTGATGATGACACGATAAAGCATCGCTTCATCGTTATCGCATTATCGTATCATCGCTATCGCACCAACGCATCATCGCTATCATGTCATCGCATTATCGTTTCATCGCACCATCGCTTCATCTCATCGCAGTATCGCACCATCGCATCATCGTCATCGCGCTATCGCCCCATAGCTTCATTGTTTTCGCGCCATCGCTTCATCGTCATCGCATCATCGCACTATCGACTCAAATCTCGATGGTGCGATGATGTGAAAGTGAACTGCGTGGCCCTATCCGGATTCCATAATTTTGTGAACAACCTTTATATTTTGTCCACCTCAAAACCCTTAGTAATTGTATCTACAGACATTTTTAGCTAGATATCTTAACATGCTTAAGTAAGGCAACATGGCATTTACATGACAAAAAATTTAAAACAAGTGAATTTATTGGTCTGAAGTGAAGATGTAAAGGGTCAGGAAGTGGATAAAATGTACAGGTAGGCAGAAAAGTATGTTTAAAATTAAGGCATGAAAGGTTGTTGATTGACCATTGTTGGAAAATGGAGAAATACATTCCAAACCATGCACAGAAAATCTTGTGCTGTAAATTGCACATTATTTGCATAACAGGATCTGTAGCATTATGGTCAAAGACAAAAATATAAATAAAACCAAAAGGCTACAGTTCTGAAGCTATTGACAGGGTAATATAAACAAAACTAAATGTAACCTCTGAAAAGTAACAGCAGAAAAATTACATGGCTATTGTCATGATTGTATACATGCATTAAAAAAACAAACAAACAACCTGTCACATATAAACAGGTGCTATTCAACCATCAGTTACCTGTCAAAGGTAAACAGGTTATCTTTTTGTTAGGAGTAAGTTGGACTTGGTCCTGGACATTCCTCCATTGCTCTCCTCATCATAATGTGTGATCTTTTTGTTAGGAGTAAGTTGGACTCGGTCCCGGACATCTTTCAACATGATGGCATCCAAGTAACACCAAGTTTTCTTGGAGGAAAGCATGCCAGCCCAGGATGGAAACAAGGTGAGAGATGGATATCAGATATTGACTTCTTAAGTTCTTTTCATTGGTTCATCATCAATAGAATTTGGGCAATAGTCTGTACAATGACATTGGAACAAATTTAGTAGTACATTGCTATATTACTAGGGTAAATTAAGAAAAGATGTCAATATATGTTTTTTGTCCTCTACTGTATTACATGTATCTTTACTTTCAGATTTTACAGATAAAAAGTTTCTGGTCCCAAAAGTCAAGGACGGAGCACTGAGGATGGTAAATTATATTGAGAATCTATTGTCTGTCCTTGTCATAGAAATCTATTTTGAATTATTGAAAAAGGGAGATTACTGTGATGGTCCCTTAGATTATCTCAAAGAAGCCTTGTCTTAATCTTTGATTTAATCTTGTTTGTTAATCTTGATAATGCCCTAAATGTAGCTTTCTGAACCAGTTTAATAAGGAATGTGATGTCCACTGGTGCATGTAGGGCCAGTCATTACATTTCTAATTTCAAGGGCCCAAGCAAAAAGCCAAAATGGAGTGGAATTTTCTGCCTTCAGTCGTAATGATTTTCAATGTTCTGTTTTTAGAGGGGGAAGGAGAATTTTGACCAGAGTTCAAGCCCAGCCCCTCGATTTGGTTCAGTGAATATGAAAATTGGAAAGGTAGGACATCTCTGAAGATTCCATCTTTTAGATGCATTTTTATACCCCCCGCAAACAAAGTTTGGGGGGGTACATAGGAATCACCTTGTCCGTCTGTCTAGCTGTCCATCTGTCTGTGCAAACGTCCATATCTTTCTTACGGAGGGACATTAGAATCTACTACTCCACACAAAGATTGCCCATGACCTAAGGGTGTGTCATGACCTTGACTCAAGGTCATTTGGGGAAGTTCAAGGTCACTGGAAGAAAACGTTCATAATTCGTGTCAGGTCCATATCTTTCTTATGGATAAACTTGGTAGGTTCTCATTTCACACAAAGATTGCCCATGACTCAAGGTGTGTCATGACCTTGACCCAAGGTCATTTGTAGAAGTTCAACGTCACTGGAAGAAAAATTTCAAATTTGTGTCCGTTCTACATCTTTTTTATGGATAAACTTGGTAGGTTCTCATTTCACACAAAGATTACCCATGACCCACGGGTGTGTCATGACCTTGACCCAAGGTCATTTGGGAAAGTTCAAGGTCACTGGAAGAAAAAGTTCATAATTTATGTTTGGTCCATATCTTTCTTATGGATAAACTTGGTAGGTTCTCATTTCACGCAAAGATTGCCCATGACCTAAGGGTGTGTCATGACCTTGACCCAAGGTCATTTGGGGAAGTTCAAGGTCACTGGAAGTAAAATTCATAATTTGTGTCCGGTCCATATCTTTCTTATGGATAAACTTGGTAGGTTCTTATTCTACACAAAGATTGCCCATGACCCAAGGGTTTGTCGTGACCTTGACCCAAGGTCATTAAGAGAAATTCAAGGTCACTGAAAGAAAAAGTTCTTAATTCATGTCCGGTCCATATCTTTCTTATTGATAAACTTGGTAGGTTCTCGTTTCACACAAAGATTGCCCATGACCCAGGGGTGTGTCATGACCTTGACCCAAGATCATTTGAGGAATTTCAAGGTCACTGAAAGAAAAATTTCATAATTCATTTGTGATACATATCTTTATTATGGAAAAACTTACTTCTGAAAAACCCAGCTGGGGGTATTTTGTCCCATTTCGACAGTTCTAGTTTAATTTGATTTATTTATTAGCAAATTAATTAAAGCTGTTTGAATTTTATTTCAGTTTTGATTATACTTGGACATCTCAATCAAATTCTTTTTTCATTTGTTAGATTGGCTTCAAATTGAAGATTAAGATTAACCTTAATTTGAATGTAGATCATTTTTTTAACAAAGGTCAAGGTTAAACAATCCAATAAGCTACTATTTTTAGGAGTTGAGTGATATAACTGGAATACACAGACTTCCCAACACCCCAGAACTTACCATACCCAGGAATTATTCAGCGTTCCGCCCCCCACCTGACACCCCTGAAATGATGTCCACCAAGACAGAGCTGAGAAGTCGCCCTCTACCGGATACCCCAGAACTGGCCTCATCTAAAACACTGATGAACTGCAGACCTCCACCGGACACCCCAGAACTGGCCTCAACCAAGACATCTTATCACACCCCTGAGACTCCAGTCTTTCTCAAACAGTACAAGGTGGGCTGCATTTTTAAAAAAAAACCAATTGATTTTAAAATCTATTTAGGTTAATTGAATTTCTTACATGTATAAATATTTTAAGATGAAAGTGATGGAGGTTTATATGTGCATTTTATATTACCAGTAGACTCATTGTACATTATAATTTTATTTATTTTTTTTGATACTGAAGGCAACAGAGGGTAGTTATACTAGTGCTGTGTGGAAACCTCCCATAATGCCTCAGGAACCACAAAATAAGGGTCGCACAGAAGCTTTGAAAGAAATGCCACAGATGCCCAAACTAAAGGGACTATACAGCTATCTCTCCGATGTTAACTGATGAATATGGCTTTATTTTGTGTATTTATAACTGATTTATTTGGAAGTAATTATATCCCTGGTTCAAAGAAAGGGGGGGGGTGTACTGTTTTACCCTTGTGTGTCTTTCTGTTCGTAACAATTTTTTTGGTCACAGTTTTGTAAGCAACTACTCATCACAGATGATTAAAATTTTAATACAATCTTCTCTGAAGTTGGGAATCATTTTTAGCTCACCTGAGCTGAAAGCTCAAGTGAGCTTTTCTGATCACATTTTGTCCGGGTTCCGTCTGTCTAGCTGTCCGTCTGTCTGTAAACTTTTCACATTTTCGACTTCTTTTCAAGAACCGTGGGCCAATTTCAACCAAACTTGCAACAAAGTATCCTTGGGTAAAGGGGATTCAAGTTTTTTCAAATAAAGGGCCACATCCTCATTCAAGGGGAGATAATTGGGAATTAATGAAAATTTGGTGGCATGTTTTAAAAATCTTCTTCTCAAGGACCACTGTGCCAGGAAAGATGAAACTTATGGGGAAACATCCTCAGGTATTGAAGATTCAAGTTTGATCAAATCATGACCCCCGGGGGTAGGGTGGGGCCAAAATGACTAAAGTTTTACATAGAAATATATAAGAAATTTCTTTAAAAATCTTCTCCTCAACAACAAAAAAGCCATAATTGTTCATATAATATGGAAGCATCCTCAGGTAGTGTAGATTCAAGTGTGTTCAAATCATGACCCGCAGGAGTAGGGCGGTGCCAAAATGGCCAACCAAAGTTTTACATAGAAATGTATATGAAAATTCTTTAAAAATCTTCTCCTCAAGAATAACAAAACCATAATTGTTCATATTTATATGGAAGCATCCTCAGGTAGTGTTGATTCAATTTGTTCTAATCATGACCCCCAGGGGTAGGGCGGGGCCAAAATGGCCAACCAAAGTTTTACATAGAAATATATAGGAAAATTCTTTAAAAATCTCCTCAAGAATAGCACAGCCATGATTGTTCATATTTATATGGAAGCATCCTCAGGTAGTATAGATTCAAGTTTGATCAAATCATGGACCCCAGGGGTAGGGCGGGGCCAAAATGACCGACCAAAGTTTTACATAGAAATATATAAGAAATTTCTTTAAAAATCTTCTCCTCAAGAACAACAAAGCCATAATTGATCATTTTATATGGAAGCATCCTCAGGTAGTGTAGATTCAAGTGTGTTCAAATCATGGCCCGCAGGAGTAGGGCAGGGCCAAAATGGCCAACCAAAGTTTTACATAGAAATATATAAGAAATTTCTTTAAAAATCTTCTCCTCAAGAACAACAAAGCCATAATTGATCATATAATATGGAAGCATCCTCAGGTAGTGTAGATTCAAGTGTGTTCAAATCATGACCCCCAGGGGTAGGGCAGGGCCAAAATGGCAATCCAAAGTTTTACATAGAAATATATAAGAAATTTCTTTAAAAATCTTCTCCACAAGAACAACAAAGCCATAATTGATCATATAATATGGAAGCATCCTCAGGTAGTTTAGATTCAAGTGTGTTCAAATCATGACCCCCAGGGTAGGGCAGGGCCAAAATGGCCAACCAAAGTTTTACATAGAAATATATAGGAAAATTCTTTAAAAATCTTCTTCTCAAGAATAGCACAGCCATAATTGTTCATATTTATATGGAAGCATCCTCAGGTAGTGTAGATTCAAGTTTGTTCGAATCATGGACCCCAGGGGTAGGGCAGGGCAGGGCCACAACAAGGGTGAGGCCAAAAAGGCCGACCAAAGTTTTACATAGAAATATATAGGAAAATTCTTTAAAGATCTTCTCAAGAATAGCAAAGCCATGATTGGTCTTGGGATTACTTTTGGATATAAGCTTTTCAAGTATAAACCAATGCTTCTTTTTCCTAGCCACAGTGCTTAGGTAGGCGATGTGGCCCATGGGCCTCTTGTTTACCTTGACATTCCCTGTGATCTTGATCTAACTTTTCTGGATTTAGTGTTTAGCTCAGTTTATAAACAAAATCTTCAAGATTGATTTTTCTATGAAACCTTTTAAAAGATGCTAATTTTCAACTTTGTCAACATTTTTTGATCTTCCCTTTTGCAAGGGATATTGGGAGTAGTTCATATAAATTAAGTTATAGAACAATTTTTACACCCCAAGCAACAAGTTGTTTGAGGTAGAATGTTTTTGACCCGTCCGTCAGACTGTCAGTCAGTCCTGTTTTTTTGTCAGTGCTACTCATAAACTGCTGCACAGAATATCTTCAAACTTTGAAGATATTTAGGACACAATGTGTCGATGTGCACATTACCAGGAGATTTCGATTCCTTTTATTATACCCCCTGCTTGAAAAGCGGGAGGGTATATAGTAATCGGTATGTCTGTCTATACGTCCGTTAAGCTGTCTGTCCGTCCTGCCATTTTATACGCTTTGGGGTACTCATCTCTTATCCGCAACTCCTTTCATACCACTGAAGGAAATTTAATGAAACTTTCACAGAATCTTTATTACATATTACCATTGTGCACCTCCTATTTTACATTTTGATCTGATGTATATTTTAGATTTTCCAGAGCAAAACATGGACACTGCCATTATATTCATATGGGAGGCGGGGGTATCATTTAGTGAGCTCATTACTCACAGTACCTCTAGGTCTTTAAGGGAATTTCTGCACTTTTACACTTAGATTTTTGGCCATATATTGAATATAGAGATGAACAGTTTGTCAGCACAACTCCCCATAAACCGTTGCACACAATTTTGTCAAAGAACGAGTGCACTTATGGACCCCGGTAAAATGTGAAAAAATAAACAATCAAATTGAGCAAAACTTTTCATCTCAAATCATTAATTGATATCTAAACCATCCGATTCGACAAATTTTACCGCTGAAATCCACAAATATACAAAGAACAAAACTATACAACGTGGTAGGGGTCAGCCGACATTGGCGATTTTCTTTACTAAATCGAGAAAGGTCATTCATTTCTAAGCCTTTGTTAACTATGAGCCTATTATTGTGCAAACTTGTGCGAATGACAAAAGACGCATATTACATTTATAAAACTTGTGTGAAAGTATGAAATTTGGACACGATTAGGCTTGTACTTAAAATATTAAAAATGTATAAAAAGTACAATGTTTTTCCTTAGCAAGTGAGAGCTATTTACCTGTATGACCCATGTTGAACCCACATGTGGAATAAATTATTTAAAATACTGATAGTCACGTGAGTTCTACCCAGGTAAACATTCCTCAAAAGTGCTCACTGTAAAACATAGGCAGGTTTTGTTTCAGTAGGTCAAAGTCATGCCGCTTAGAGATGTTTGTATGTATTTGTTTTTAAGAACATGTTAGGGTAAGGAGATCTAAGCGTCGTTCATAAAGTGTCAAACATTTTGAACCTTCATGCAAGACAATGAAACAATTGAAAGCCATCTATAACACTCCTTTTTAATTTCAAATTCAATGAAACTATTATAATTGTAATTTTTCAAGAGTGCCAATTTGTTAGTTTAATCATTTTAGATACAGGCAACTACACAACTTAATTCCATATTTTTAAAAACAGGTTTGGCACAAGAAATATTATTCCGCAAACGCGTCCGACTATGATCCACCATCAGATTGTTCAAGTATCGATTTAAATATCTATTCCCTTGATTTACATAAACGAAACTAAAAGAAGGTTCGGTAAGACTTTTCTGGATTTATAGGGTATCCATAGGCCTTTCAAACTATTCAATTGTTTCAAATCAATGCTGATTTAAGTGGCGCTTAACATGTTTTTTGATTAGAAATATCCACTTATATCTAACTATTACCAATAGAGAACGATTTGGTAAAATATTCTGAAGTAAAATGGCACTTAAAAAGGGCCCATTAAAAATTGCTTAAGTGTCCTTTGCAGATTTTTAGGACATAATGTGTAGATGTGCATATGCCCAGGAAATTCTGATTCCATTATTTTTTCCGAGAATTTCTGCACCTTTACACTTAGATTTTTGGCCATATCTTGAATATAGAGATGAACAGTTTGTCAGCGCAACACCTTATAAACCACTGCACACAATTTCGTCAAACTTTGTTGATAATATTTAGGACACAATGTGTAGATGTGCATATTATCAGGAAATTCCGATTATTTTTGTCCGGGAATTTCCCCACCTTTATACTTAGATTTTTAGCTCACCTCAACGAAGTTGCGAGTAACTCAGGTGACCTATTGCGATCCGTTTTTGTCTGTCGTCGTCCGTCGTGTGTTAATATTTTGTCAATGAACATTTTCATCTTCTCCTCTGAAACCACTGAACCCAATTTCAACCAAAATTAGTATACAGCATCTATGGGTGAAGGGGAACAAAAATTTTGAATTTTACGGCCCCCGCCCCCCTGGGACCTGAGGGTTGGGGCCAAAACCACGAAAATTATTGCAATCTTTAAAAATTTTCTTCTTTACTCCTATACATCAAGCAGGCAAACTGTTAGCATAAATGTAATGAGTATTGAGTTCTCTACCAAAATTGTGAAATTCATGGCCCCGGTCAGGGGTTATGGTGTTAGGGCAGGGCTCTATTGATCATATATTGTGAAAATGCATTTATTCTTTGAAAAATCTTCTTTTCTGCTTCTGGGTATTAAATAAACTAACTAAGCACATAGTAATAATGAGCAAGAGTGCCTCTTCTAAAATTGTGAATGTTATGGCCCCAGGGTCAGTGGTTCTGGTTTAAGGGCGGGGCTCCATTGATTATGAAGTGAAAATGCATTAATTCTTTGTAGGGATGTCAATTTTACTTGGACAGCTTAGTCAAATAGTCGGATGCTTGAGTCGAACGATAGTCGAATATTCGTTTAAATTATTTTTTTGTACCACTTTCACTGTTTGTCTTTTACAGACAAGTTTACAATATTTAACCTACGCTATCACTTACTAGTACAACAGATTTCTGAATTGTAAACATGTATGTAGTCCAATAAAAACTGTACATCAATATTTGTCCCATGTATTTATTTTCAAAATTAATATATTAGCTGCACGTTTCATCTACCGGTAAATGCAGGATATCAAACGCCCGTATTTGTTCTTTCTTTACTTAACAGTATATTACATGTACACCATAATTGAAGCCAATTGTTAAATGTCCCTCAATTATCTTTGACAGGTTAACAATTAAAATTCGTCTCTTATAAAAACAAAGAGAGAGCAAGAGCTTGGGAGAAATTTAAATTATGAAATTTTGTCAAACAATCAATGATTGTATGACATTAATAGCAGAAAAAGAAAACACGGTTTAATTACTCTTATATTAAAGTACTCGACTATCGTTCGATCATACAGACTATCGACTAAAATTTCTTTAGTCGGTTATTGGTTAAAAATGTGTTTCATCAGAGTAATTTTGAATTCGAGGCAATAAACTTATAGTAAAAAGCTCTTACAAAATCGTAAATACATGTAAATCAGGGTCATTTAATATAAGAGTAATTAAACTGTGTTTTCTTTTTAGCTCACCTGAGCCGAAGGCTCAAGTGATCTTTTCTGATCACATTTTGTCCGGCGTCCATCTGTCTGTCTGTCTAGCTGTCTGTCTGTCTGTCCGTCTGTCTGTTCGTAAACTTTTCACATTTTCAATTTCAACAAAACTTGGCCAATTTCAACAAAACTTGCCACAAAGCATCCTTGCATAAAGGGGATTCAAGTTTTTTCAAATGAAGGGCCACACCCTATTCCAAGGGGAGATAATTATGAATTTGCGAAAAATTATTCGCATTTTTAAAAATTCTTCTTCTCTAGAAGCACTGGGCCAGGAAAGATGAAACTGATCATCAGTCTCATGTGGAATCATCCTCAGGTAGTGTAGATTCAAGTTTGTTCAAATCATGACCCCCGGGGGTTGGGCGGGGCCACAATGGCCAACCAAAGTTTTACATAGGAATATATAGGAGATTTCTTGAAAAATCTTCTTCTCAAGAAATACAAAGCCATGATTGGTCATATTTATATGGAAGCATCCCTAGGTAGTGTAGATTCAAATTTGTTCAAATCATGACCCCCAGGTGTAGGGCGGGGCCACTATGGTTGACCAAAGTTTTACAAAGAAATATATAGGAAAATTCTTTAAAAATCTTCTCAAGAATAGCAAAGCCATAATTCATCATATTAATATGGAAGCCTCCCCAGCTAGTATAGATTCAAGTTTGTTCAAATCATGACCCCTGGGGGTAGGGTAGGGCCACAATGGCCAACAAAAGTTTTACATAGATATATATAGGAAAATTCTTGAAAAATCTTCTTCTCAAGAATAGCAAAGCCATAATTCATCATATTTATATGGAAGCCTCCCCAGGTAGTATAGATTCATGTTTGTTCAAATCATGACCCGTGGGGGTAGGGTAGGGCCACAATGGCCAACCAAAGATTTACATAGGAATATATAGGAAAATTCTTGAAAAATCTTCTTCTCAAGAAATACAAGCCATGATTGGTCATATTTATATGGAAGCATCCCTAGGCAGTCTTGATTCAAATTTGTTCAAATCATGACCCCCGGGGTAGGGCAGGGCCATAATGGCCAACCAAAGTTTTACATAGAAATATATAGGAAAATTCTTTGAAAATTTTCTTCTTTAGAATAATAAAGCCATGATTGGTCATATTTATATGGAAGCATCCCTAGGTAGTGTAGATTCAAATTTGTTCAAATCATGACCCCCAGGTGTAGGGCGGGGCCAAAATGGCCGACCAAAGTTTTACAAAGAAATATATAGGAAAATTTTTTAAAAAATCTTCTCAAGAATAGCAAAGCCATAATTCATCATATTAATATGGAAGCATTCCCAGAGAGTGTAGATTCAAGTTTGTTCAAATTATAATCCCCGGGGGTAGGGCGGGGCCACAAAAAATCTTTAAATCTTTAAAAATCTTCTTCTCAAGAAATTTTCTTACAGGAAAAAATCTTCTCAAGAATAGCAAAGCCATAATTCATCATATTTATATGGAAGCCTCCCCAGGTAGTATAGATTCATGTTTGTTCAAATCATGACCCCTGGGGGTAGGGTAGGGCCACAATGGCCAACCAAAGATTTACATAGGAATATATAGGAAAATTCTTGAAAAATCTTCTTCTCAAGAAATACAAAGCCATGATTGGTCATATTTATATGGAAGCATCCCTAGGCAGTGCTGATTCAAATTTGTTCAAATCATGACCCCCGGGGATAGGGCAGGGCCATAATGGCCAACCAAAGTTTTACATAGAAATATATAGGAAAATTCTTTAAAAATTTTCTTCTCTAGAATAACAAAGCCATGATTGGTCATATTTATATGGAAGCATCCCTAGGTAGTGTAGATTCAAATTTGTTCAAATCATGACCCCCAGGTGTAGGGCGGGGCCACAATGGCCAACCAAAGTTTTACATAGAAATATATAGGAAAATTCTTTAAAAATTTTCTTCTCTAGAATAACAAAGCCATGATTGGTCATATTTATATGGAAGCATCCCTAGGTAGTGTAGATTCAAGTTTGTTCAAATCATGACCCCCAGGTGTAGGGCGGGCCACAATGGCTGACCAAAGTTTTACATAGATATATATAGGAAAATTCTTTAAAAATCTTCTCAAGAATAGCAAAGCCATAATTCATCATATTTATATGGAAGCCTCCCCAGGTAGTATAGATTCATGTTTGTTCAAATCATGACCCCTGGGGGTAGGGTAGGGCCACAATGGCCAACCAAAGATTTACATAGGAATATATAGGAAAATTCTTGAAAAATCTTCTTCTCAAGAAGGACATGGAAATAACGAACAGTATTCAATCTCAACGTCCATTAAACAAATATACAAAATAAGAGCAGAGCAAACACGGACCTCCGAAACATCAGAGGTGGGATCAGGTGCCATGGAGGAGTGAGCATCCCCTGCCGACCGGTCACACCCGCCGTGTGCTCGTTGTCATAATCAGGTAAAAACGGAAAAAATCCGTGGTCAATTCAGTGTATAAATAATGGACTAACAATTGGTATGAAAAACGTCAGTCAGCATTTCCTTCAATGATAAATTGTATTTGCTGACAAGGTCATTGTATCGACCATAGAATTTACGAAATGATGACTTTAAACGAGACTGTTGATATTCTTGTTTCATCAACTTGCTTGTCAATAATTTACCTCGTTTAAGAAATTGTTCATACGTAGAGCATGTCCTTGCGTATCGAATCAACTGAGATATAAATACTCCGTATGCAGGTGATGAAGGTATATTGCTGCATAAGTAAGGGAAGTTGACGATAGAAAAGTTAAAGTCATCACGTTTATCATATAGCTTGGTTGTTAGATTACCATTAGTGTCTTTTTCAAGTAAAATATCCAAGTATGAAGCAGAAGTGTCGGACTCTGTGGTATCTTTTATCTCAAGCTCACCAGGATATATCGTGTCGACGTAGGAATGGAAATTATCATTATTAATTGACAATACGTCGTCGATATATCTAAATGTCGAGTTGAAGGCCACAGCAAGTGTTTTCTTCTTTTCACGCAAAAGATTTTGCATAAATTCTGCTTCATATGAATATAAAAATAAGTCTGCTAATAACGGAGCGCAATTTGTACTCATGGGAATTCCAATAGATTGTTGGAATACCTGGTCTCCAAAAACCACATAGATATTGTCAATCAGAAACTCAAGCATCTTCTTGATGTCAACTTCAGAGTACTTATGTGTGCAATCAGAATCTGTTTTAACAAAATAATTTTTCAAATGACCAATGACGAGGTAAGTAAACTTACGAGTTCCATTTTTGTTGAAGAAGCAGCTGTCAATGATATCAAAAAGCCTGGATTTTAATTTGTCGTGGGGAATTGTTGTGTATAAAGTTGAAAAGTCGTAAGTTTTTATGCTGTTGATTTTTGTAAAGTCTTGTGATTTCAAATTGTCCAAAAGTTCTTTAGAATTTTTAAGTATCCACATCTGATTTACACCACTTCTTGAATATATAGTTGTACAGTAGTTTTACATAGAAATATATAGGAAAATTTTTTTAAAATCTTCCAAGAATAGCAAAGCCATAATTCATCATATTAATATGGAAGCATCCCCAGGTAGTGTAGATTCAAGTTTGTTCAAATTATGACCCCCGGGGGTAGGGCGGGGCCACAAAAAATCTTTAAATCTTTAAAAATCTTCTCAAGAAATTTTCTTATAGGAAAAAATCTTCTCAAGAATAGCAAAGCCATTATTCATCATATTTATATGGAAGCCTCCCCAGCTAGTATAGATTCAAGTTTGTTCAAATCATGACCCCTGGGGGTAGGGTAGGGCCACAATGGCCAACCAAAGTTTTACATAGAAATATATAGGAAAATTCTTGAAAAATCTTCTTCTCAAGAATAGCAATTAAAGCCATAATTCATCATATCTATATGGAAGCCTCCCCAGGTAGTATAGATTCATGTTTGTTCAAATCATGACCCCTGGGGGTAGGGTAGGGCCACAATGGCCAACCAAAGATTTACATAGGAATATATAGGAAAATTCTTGAAAAATTTTCTTCTCAAGAAATACAAAGCCATGATTGGTCATATTTATATGGAAGCATCCCTAGGCAGTGTTGATTCAAATTTGTTCAAATCATGACCCCCGGGGGTAGGGCAGGGCCATAATAGCCAACCAAAGTTTTACATAGAAATATATAGGAAAATTCTTTAAAAATTTTCTTCTTTATAATAATAAAGCCATGATTGGTCATATTTATATGGAAGCATCCCTAGGTAGTGTAGATTCAAATTTGTTCAAATCATGACCCCCAGGTGTAGGGCGGGGCCACTATGGTCGACCAAAGTTTTACAAAGAAATATATAGGAAAATTCTTTAAAAATCTTTTCAAGAATAGCAAAGCCATAATTCATCATATTAATATGGAAGCATCCCCAGGTAGTGTAGATTCAAGTTTGTTCAAATAATGACCCCCGGGGGTAGGGCGGGGCCACAAAATATCTTTAAATCTTTAAAAATCTTCTCAAGAAATTTTCTTATAGGAAAAAATCTTCTCAAGAATAGCAAAGCCATAATTCATCATATTTATATGGAAGCCTCCCCAGGTAGTATAGATTCATGTTTGTTCAAATCATGACTCCTGGGGGTAGGGTAGGGCCACAATGGCCAACCAAAGATTTACATAGGAATATATAGGAAAATTCTTGAAAAATCTTCTTCTCAAGAAATACAAAGCCATGATTGGTCATATTTATATGGAAGCATCCCTAGGCAGTGTTGATTCAAATTTGTTCAAATCATGACCCCCGGGTGTAGGGCGGGGCCAAAATGGCCGACCAAAGATTTACATATAAATATATAGGAAAATTCTTTAAAAATTTTCTTCTTTAGAATAACAAAGCCATGATTGGTCATATTTATATGGAAGCATCCCTAGGTAGTGTAGATTCAAATTTGTTCAAATCATGACCCCCAGGTGTAGGGCGGGACCACTATGGTTGACCAAAGTTTTACAAAGAAATATATAGGAAAATTCTTTAAAAATCTTCTCAAGAATAGCAAAGCCATAATTCATCATATTAATATGGAAGCCTCCCCAGCTAGTATAGATTCAAGTTTGTTCAAATCATGACCCCTGGGGGTAGGGTAGGGCCACAATGGCCAACAAAAGTTTTACATAGATATATATAGGAAAATTCTTGAAAAATCTTCTTCTCAAGAATAGCAAAGCCATAATTCATCATATTTATATGGAAGCCTCCCCAGGTAGTATAGATTCATGTTTGTTCAAATCATGACCCGTGGGGGTAGGGTAGGGCCACAATGGCCAACCAAAGATTTACATAGGAATATATAGGAAAATTCTTGAAAAATCTTCTTCTCAAGAAATACAAGCCATGATTGGTCATATTTATATGGAAGCATCCCTAGGCAGTCTTGATTCAAATTTGTTCAAATCATGACCCCCGGGGGTAGGGCAGGGCCATAATGGCCAACCAAAGTTTTACATAGAAATATATAGGAAAATTCTTTGAAAATTTTCTTCTTTAGAATAATAAAGCCATGATTGGTCATATTTATATGGAAGCATCCCTAGGTAGTGTAGATTCAAATTTGTTCAAATCATGACCCCCAGGTGTAGGGCGGGGCCACTATGGTCGACCAAAGTTTTACAAAGAAATATATAGGAAAATTTTTTAAAAAATCTTCTCAAGAATAGCAAAGCCATAATTCATCATATTAATATGGAAGCATTCCCAGAGAGTGTAGATTCAAGTTTGTTCAAATTATAATCCCCGGGGGTAGGGCGGGGCCACAAAAAATCTTTAAATCTTTAAAAATCTTCTTCTCAAGAAATTTTCTTACAGGAAAAAATCTTCTCAAGAATAGCAAAGCCATAATTCATCATATTTATATGGAAGCCTCCCCAGGTAGTATAGATTCATGTTTGTTCAAATCATGACCCCTGGGGGTAGGGTAGGGCCACAATGGCCAACCAAAGATTTACATAGGAATATATAGGAAAATTCTTGAAAAATCTTCTTCTCAAGAAATACAAGCCATGATTGGTCATATTTATATGGAAGCATCCCTAGGCAGTCTTGATTCAAATTTGTTCAAATCATGACCCCCGGGGGTAGGGCAGGGCCATAATGGCCAACCAAAGTTTTACATAGAAATATATAGGAAAATTCTTTGAAAATTTTCTTCTTTAGAATAATAAAGCCATGATTGGTCATATTTATATGGAAGCATCCCTAGGTAGTGTAGATTCAAATTTGTTCAAATCATGACCCCCAGGTGTAGGGCGGGGCCACTATGGTCGACCAAAGTTTTACAAAGAAATATATAGGAAAATTCTTTAAAAATCTTCTCAAGAATAGCAAAGCCATAATTCATCATATTAATATGGAAGCATCCCCAGGTAGTGTAGATTCAAGTTTGTTCAAATTATGACCCCCGGGGGTAGGGCGGGGCCACAAAAAATCTTTAAATCTTTAAAAATCTTCTTCTCAAGAAATTTTCTTATAGGAAAAAATCTTCTCAAGAATAGCAAAGCCATAATTCATCATATTTATATGGAAGCCTCCCCAGGTAGTATAGATTCAAGTTTGTTCAAATCATGACCCCTGGGGGTAGGGTAGGGCCACAATGGCCAACAAAAGTTTTACATAGATATATATATAGGAAAATTCTTTAAAAATCTTCTCAAGAATAGCAAAGCCATAATTCATCATATTAATATGGAAGCATCCCCAGGTAGTGTAGATTCAAGTTTGTTCAAATTATGACCCCCGGGGGTAGGGCGGGGCCACAAAAAATCTTTAAATCTTTAAAAAATCTTCTCAAGAAATACAAAGCCATGATTGATCATATTTATATGGAAGCATCCTCAGGTAGTGTAGATTCAAGTTTGTTTAAATCATGACCCCTAGGGGTAGGGCGGGGCCACAATGGCAGACCAAAGTTTTACATAGAAATATATAGAAGAATTCTTTAAAAATCATCTTCTCAAGAATTGTAAAGCCATGATTGGTCATTGGACTTCTTTTGGATCAAAACTTTTCAATAATAAACCAATTTTCTACTTTTTCCTAGCCACAGTGCTCAGGTGAGCGATGTGGCCCATGGGCCTCTTGTTCTGATATTAATGTCATACAATCATTGATTGTTTGCACAAAATTTCATAATTTAAATTTCTCCCAAGCTCTCACTTTCTCTTTGTTTTTATAAGAGACGAACTTTAATTGTTAACCTGTCAAAGATAATTGAGGGATATTTAATAATTGGCTTCAATTTAAATTTAAATTGGACTTATTAATTTATTTTGTTGAAAATGCCAAACAAGCATTCTTAGCAATCCCCACTTTAATACCTATCCGATTATGTTTACAGTTTTGCTTTATATTAAAAGACAAAACTGTTCCTTTAGCTGGAAATTATTTAATCCAGAGTTCAAGAGTTATTAGTATTACGTACGTCTGTATCAGAAAAATTTCATCGGAAACAACAGGAGGCCATAATAAGTGTAGGAAGGGAATTGATAACTTGAGATATATTTGGTTAGTAGGAAATTCAAAAGATTTTATGTAAGTAAAATACAAGTTAAGAGTTTTGTCAAGTGCATGGTCTTAAAATTCACATCACGCTATAAACTGTAAAAACATCTACAATATTATTTTCATTGGTCAAATTAAAGTTGTAGATGTCTGAGTTTGCAAATAAATTTGTTGACAATTAAGCAAAAAAAAAAAAAAATAATAATAATAAATAAATAATATATGCAAACTTTCCAAAACGTGAAATTCCTTTTTCGTGGGAGGGGTGTAGCGGTTGGCATTTGACTTCTAACGCTTTGTATATATCCACTTTTCAAACCATGCAACTTATTAAATAACACATGTCTGCGTTCTCGAGAGGGGTCTACATTTTCTAGGGGGAGGGGTGTCCAAGTTCAATTCTTACTTGGTTTAGTATCTTTGTTGGCATCCTGCTGTCTCGGGAGACAATGGAGATCAAGACGGAATTCGAAGCTACTCTTTGTCGTCTGCGCTGTTTTCTCTCATCCCTCTGTTCTTCCCTCCTCTTTTCACTGAGTTGGAGGTCTGCCTTGACAGCATGCCTTCATCGATTTCAGTCAGCAGCCACTCCTTCCCAGCACGCCGGGTCGATGTCTCCGGTGTAAAGACGAATAATGACCCCCATCGAATAATGACCGGGGGGTCATTTTTCAACGACAAAAAATGACCCCCACCCGTAGAAAAAAATCATTTTTTGTAGAAAAAGAGTCCTAGGGGGTCATTATTTTATATGTTAGTCCTATAAAATAATGACCCCCATTGAAAAATGACCCCCTTTAAAGTGATACAAAATATACACTCTTTGATATCTTTTTTACAGCGAAACTAATTTTTACATTTTCTGTAACCAGAAAAATACAAAAAGTCGTATGAAATAATTGAGAGATTCACGTAGTCTTTCAATGCTAAAATTGTGTTTGAAAAAGAGATTCTTTAATTGTCAAGTAAATAAAATTTCTCTTTAATATTCCTCCTTATAATGTTTGCTTAAAGAATGATATTCCACTTGTTTTTAGAAATCAAACCATGCAAAAATCAGGTTTAAATACTCTTTAATAGGAAAAATTAAATTTTCCGTCATTTCAACTTTTAGCTTGTTTAAGTTTGGCAAATCCTATTTGACAATGAAAGAGGAGGAAATTTTTATCCCCCCCCCCCAAAAAAAAGAACATTACGTTAAATCAAAACAAAAAAAATAATAATAAATGAAAGGCAAAAATATAAATAAAACTCTATACCTTTCAATAATTCTGAAAGAGGCTCTAGATAAAATATTGAATTGAAGTGAAGCCTTCACACAAGTACTATCATATCATAATTTACTTCGCCATGATTAAAGCATACTTTAAATGTTGGTGGAGGTATACTTGAAAGTATTGTGGCAAAGTAACAGTTAAAAATTAGTAGAATAGTGGATTATTTTAAGCTTATTTTTAATTCCTTCTTATAGAAAAATAAAGGTTAGGTGTTTTTTTTTTTGTTTTGTTTTTTTTTTTTTTTTTCTTTTGTTCAATATCGACTTCCTCCTAAATAAGAAAGGGGGTGGGGTAAGTATAAGACCTAAAAATATGCTCTGTTTAGCTATGGGCTAGTGTAAAATACACAGTCATTCTAATGCAAAAACTATACAAGTAGACATAAACTTTTGATTTAGCAGTATTCATTACATTTCTTTTAACGTAGAACCTACTTTATATGACATCATAACTGGTAAATGTATTTAACCTGTGCTAACCCAGTAAGACGTCATAATGATAATTCAATGCCACTTTTTCCCATACTTGACAGCTTCAATAGAAATGGTAGAAAATACTGCATTTTGAAATTCAGAATTCAATCATGCCAACATAATCTTAATTCAATTCATACATTTTTTGGTTTATAATGCTTAATAGCATATATTTCTGGAATAAGAGAAAATATGTAGGCACCTTTATTTACTAGATCTAGACCTGAAGTTGACAAACCCAAGACTATCTAGTGTAATGAAATTACAATGTACATACAACTTTCGTAATAATTTGAATGGTATGTAACCATTTTGAAGGAATGTATAAATCGTAAGAAATCTTTAGTTGCCAGCTATATAATGAGTGTAATATCTTGATGAAATGTGTCTAAGTCAAAGATGTACGTGTTGTAGATCGTTTGATCGTGTGTACATTTTTGTGATATATATATATATAATGAAATGATGAGCATTCCTTTTAACAATTATTTGTTACCTATTCATATTCTTCTTGGTGTTTGATTACAATTTTTCTATTAAATATGATCTTTTTAAAGTAAAGGTACAATTTCTGATATAAAATATTTAATCTGAAAGTAACCCCAAATAGTCATTTAATTATTAAATCCCGTGTAAGTGCAAAAAGGTCAAGAATATGAGTATCGGTAAATAGCTGATCTCTCAAGTAGTTAGAGGGGAAAGGTATATATTTTAATCACTTTTTGTAATCATTTGGCTATGTTCTTCATCATATTAAAGATTGAAAATATTGTGACAAAGACTTCTAAAAAATATTTACTAATGTAGGGTGCATAAATGACTAAAAATAATGGAGTTCATTTGACTATTTTTTTTAATGGTGGACTTATCTTTTATGTTAATTTAATAAAAAATAAATTATTCTTGATAAAATATTGTTTAATATTATTCAGTTAAAAAAGTTTATAAACGACGATGTTTGAAGAAGTATTTTTGTGATTTTTCATATTCCCTTTATGACAAATACCCCTAAAAATACTGTAGACGTACTTTTTTTCCACGTGGTTATAATTCTGCGGAATCTCAATACCTGTTTAAACCATGGGTAGAAAATTACGTGGATTTCTTAGAATGTCACTATATGCCTTACATTTATATGAAGTACGCTTGGACAAATTTTCGCGGAAAATTTGTGACCGCGTACATGGCGTAAATTAATACCACGCGGAAAGAAGTACTTCTACAGTATTTGAAAATGTGAAGTCGCAGTATGTAAATACCATACCAAGTTTCACAGCCTGTTCTAGATTAAAAAACAAGGAAACATCATGATATGTTAACTGATTGACAAGCAAGTACTAATTTATCATTTTGAAAAGTTTGAAAATCTTGTGACAGACTTTTCCGACATAGGTTCTACCTTAATTCTTGATTTACTCCACCCTTTTACTCAGTTCTGAGTATATTTTTCAGAGAATTTAATATGAAAATCAGAACAAACATTTTCATTGTTGTAACGTCTTCTTTATAATGTATCATAATATGAAAAGTTAATTGAAGACCATTTCTTTTTATATCCCCGTAATCGAAGATTCGGGGGTATATAGTTTTATCGTGTCTGTCTGTATGTCCGTCTGTCTATCTGGCGGTTTGTTTGTCCGCAAAAACCTTAACCTTGACCATAACTTTTCAATTATTGGAGCTATGACTTTCATATTTAATATGTGTATTCCTTGTGACAAGACCTTACTTTGGGTACCACCAAATTTGACCTTTTGACCTTTACCTTGGAGTTTGTCCCATTTTACACAAAAATGCCAAATTTTTACTTCGGCCATAACTTTCAAACGGTAGATACTAGTACTTCAAATATGTAGTTTTTTGGCATTACCTTTCATTGGATACTAAAAACTTTTACCTTTTGACCTTGACCTTGGAGATTTCCGTACTTATGATTTTTTTTTATCCTTGGCCATAACTTTTGAACGGTAAGGGCTAGGGTATTCATACTTCACATATGTAATCCTTGTTACATTAAACATTTTCTTAAGAAATCATCAACTTTGACCTTTGAGTTTGACCTACCTTTCAAAAACTTATCCTTAGCCATTACTTTTGAACAAGTGGTGCTAGGGCTTTCCTATTTTGCAGTTGTATTTCTTGTGAGAAGACCCTACTTTGGGTAACAATATATTTAAATTGCATTTAAGAAAAGTTTAATCTTCGCTATGTTGCCATACAGGGGCATAGCAGTTTCACAAACACATCTTTTTATATATGAGGATTTGTGGATAAGAGATGGATACCTCAAAGCGTTACAGACGGACGGACGGACATCCCGATCACTATATACCCTCCCGCTTTTCAAGCGGAGGATATAATAATATATAATACTGCTGATTTTTTCTGTCAGTTCGATGATTTCCACCATCAAAAAACAATGTTTACCTAACCCTTAAGGCTTGATACATCTTTTACTCCTTTAGATTCTGAATCATTGCATTGACCTTAAAATATAGCTATAATTGTATAATGCATCTGAATCATTGCATTGACCTTAAAATATAGCTATAATTGTATAATGTTATGAGATCAACATATCATCAGTTTATTCCCAATAAGCTCAGGTGAGCATTTTGGCCAATATGCCTCTTTATCTAATATTTTTTTTGCCCCCTAAAAATTTTAGCTTTAATCTACAGGGGTCATTTTTCTACGGGGGTCATTTTTCTTCACGTGGGTTCTGCAAATTTTTAGGGTGGTGACACTTTTTCTACGGGCAAAAGGGTCATTTTTCTACGTCGAATAATGACCGGGGGTCATTTTTCGCTGTCGAAAAATTACCCCCGGTCATTATTCGATGGGGGTCATTATTCGTCTTTACACCGGCCCTCATGTCACGTTTTAGGACATCCTTGTAGCAAAGAACAGGCCTTCCTGTAGGTCTTGATCCAGTTGCCAGCTCTCCGTACAGCACGTGATGTCGACGTCACATGACTTTGGCAATTATACTTACAGTTTAGAGGTCAAATTTCAATATTGCAAGGGCATAACCAAGTTAAAAATCTAATTTATTTTATGATCCTTTTCAACACTATATGTAGTTTGTGAAAAGTGCTGCGAACCT
Source organism: Saccostrea cuccullata (assembly GCF_032062105.1). Lineage (NCBI taxonomy): Eukaryota > Metazoa > Mollusca > Bivalvia > Ostreida > Ostreidae > Saccostrea > Saccostrea cuccullata. The sequence continues at coordinate 25,538 of NW_026927907.1, forward strand.
ATATAGATTCCCTTTTTAAATTTTTTTTAATTTTTAATTTTCCTTCCAATTTAGTACAATAGGCTGATTGAAAGCGTTACGGATTCTGCAAATACTTCTGCACAGTTCAGTCGACTGGGAAAAGTACTAGTTGTGGTGTCGCTGACTTTCTTTGCTCTATAATCTTCAAAAGCGGACCTTTAAAGCTTATTTTAAGGATGATATATAAAGATTGATATAAAAACAATCCATGAAAATTTTTTTCACCTTTAACAGTCTCTATTTTTGTAAGAAATATAAACTTTTGTGGCCAAACTCTGTGCCTAACGGGGTTTCAAGGTTTGTTAACATAGGGGGTTTCAACTCAAAGGCTTTTACTTTGTTTTAATTTTTGCTTTCTTTGAAGAATTTGGATTTCGTCCATTTACCACGAAATAAAAATGAATGGTCATATGTAAGGCAAAGAGTTTGGTTGTTACCTATGTGCAAAAATGAACAGATGTGAAAGCTCACTCAAGAGACAGGTTGCGTCTCCTACAGAAGGATATAGATTTCACTGTAGTAAATGTGGGAAGAAAGAATGGAGGCGTACAAGGCGAGGACAATCCCCCGCTCTGAGAAAAGATTTCATAATTCTATAAGTTATATATTTTTTAAAATTATATTGTTTACATAATCCTTTACACATTTAATTCTGTATTTTATTATTTTAATATTTTATTAAGAATTTATTTTTCACTCATGTTTTTAAGATATGGGAAAACAAAAAAGAAACAGCTTCATATATGATTCGAACTCTCTCCATAGCGCAGGGTTTGGTCAAAGACCGACCGCTTTAACCACTAAGCTACGAAGTACAGTGTATATGCATTATCGACGTCGGTCAGTGTGGTTTAAATGAACAGATTTGTGGAAGCGTACATTTTTTTCAGTATTTTTCGATTTTCATGTAGAATGGGTTCAAATTCCAATTTTTGGACCAATGAAATAGATTTTACATTTACGTTTCCATCATTTAAGCGTTAACGAAAAATGGAGACTTGACCCATTCATTTCAAAATTCATTTTTTATAGCTCCAATAAACCCATTTTCCACTAAATGTGCTTAACTGTCACTTTTGAAATACAGATTATCAAATATAAGTCGTGCAGTAAAATAAAATAATAACATGTTTTGAAGCTGACATTACTGAGAACATGATTTTAGAAAAGTAAAACCTTTCTGTGATTTTTGAAAATAGAGAAACATTTTGTTTCAGAACGGGGGATTGTCCTCGCCTTATACGCCTTCTTTCAAAGCACATAGCATTGGGAGGACATCTTCCAAGCATAACATTTTACTATTGAAATTCTTCATTGAAAACTCCCACATTTGTTGCGGTACTGTCAAATAATGGTATATTGAAGAGTAGTGCATGAATAAAATAGGTACTGAAATGGAAACCTACGCCCTCCTCCTTTCTCCCACGCCATTTGGAGTCCTGGTTCATTCATTATGAAGGAAAAGTGAATGGCCATACGGAAGGCAAAATATTTTACATCGGTGTGCAAAGACTTTTCAGCAACTCAAATTCTTGTTTGATATCGTAGGCCCTTTACCAAAAACCCAAAAATAAGAATCCAATGCTTACATTATCATCTCTAATTTTCTCTACTTTTCCCTCTATATAATTGTAAATTTCATCATACTTTCTACTGAATTTAGCGCATGTCAGACCTGACGTACATGTAAGAGCCGTTTGTGACATTGAATGTTAAAAGCATATTAGGCCTTCTTAGCTCCTGACCTATCGACCTACCTAATTTACATTCCGGAAGAATGATCAAGAAATCAACTTTGCTAACTTCAAAGAGTTACCCCGGTATCACAGAGAAAAACTAGAGGTACTGTGAGCAATGAGCTCACTAAATGATACCGCCGCCTTCCATATGAATATAATGGCAGTTTCCATGTTTTGCTTTGGAAAATCAAAAATATGTGTCAGATCAAAAAGTAAAATAGGAGGTCACAATGGCAAAATGTAATTAAGAATCTGTGAAAGTTTCATTAAATTTCCTTCAGTGGTATGAGAGGAGTTGCGGATAAGAGATGGGTATCCCAAAGCGTAACGGACGGACGGACGGAAATACCGATTACTATATACCCTCCCACTTTTCAAGCGGGGGTATAAAAATTAGAAATGGAAATATTAGTATATAAATAACGTTACTGCGTGTACAACATCGTTTAATAGGTTTAATATGTTAAAGAAGGCGTTTAATCAAATAAATCAGTTTCATAGAGAGGCACATTGTGTCTCATAAACACGGAACTGGGTTTCCTATAGGAAAATGTAAGAAGGAGCTTTAATTTTTAATCTTGTAAAGACGCACGAGGGGAACAAAACATATTTCTATGGCAATACAGGGACATAGCTTCCTTTTTAAAAATTTTCAAAAGTGGTCAGAGAAAAAAATACTTACAAAAAAAAAAGAAAAACGCGCACAAAGACTTTTTTTTTACTATTTTATAAAGGAGGCGTGGGGGAAAGGGGGAGGGCGTAGGTTTCACTTTTCAGTACCTAATTTTATTCATGCACTTTTATTCAATATACCATTATTTGACGGTACCGCAACAAACGTGGGAGTTTTCAATGAAGAATTTCAATAGTAAAATGTTAAGCTAGGAAGAAGTGCTCCCAATGCTATGTGCAAATTTCTTCCCAAATTTACTACAGCATAGGCGTCGGAACCGGGGGGGGGGGGGCTAAGCCCCCCCCCCCACTTTTTTCCCAAATATATGCTTAGTATAGACTTAGCCGCCCCCCCCCCACTCTTTTTCCAAAGATATTCAGTATAGTCATTGAACATAGCTTCGTAGGTTTAGCCCCCCCACTTTCCACTGACATGTCGTAGTATAGGTATGAAATGAGGAGAAGGTGGTGTTTTGAAAAAAATGTTGGTACTGAAGTTCGATTTTACCCCCCCCCCCCCCCCCACGAAATAGGATTTTCGTGTTTCGGAACTTGGCTTTTTTTTTTTTTTTTTTTTTGCTTGTCAGGTTTTTTGAGAAGGTTTAAATTTTTTTTTTACACTTAGCCCCCCAACTTCCAATTTGCTTCCGACGCCAATGCTACAGTGAAATCTAAATACTTCTGTAGGAGACGCAACCTGTCTCTTGAGTGAGCTTTCACATCTGTTCATTTTTGCACATAGGTAACAACCAAACTCTTTGCCTTACATATGACCATTCATTTTTATGTCGTGGTAAATGGACGAAATCCAAATTCTTCAAAGAAAGCAAAGATTAAAACATAGAAAAAGCCTTTGAGTTGAAACCGACTATGTTAACAAACCTTGAAACCCCGTTAGGCACAGAAGAGTTTGACCACAAAAGTTTATATTTCTTACAAAAATAGAGACTTCTAAAGGTGAAAAAAGCTTTCATGGATTGTTTTTGATATCAATCTTTATTAATCGTCCTTAATATAAGCTTTAAAGGTCCGCTTTTCAACATTATAGAGCAAAGAATGTCAGCGACACCACAACTTTTCCCAGTCGACGGAACTGTCCAGATGTGTTTGCAGAATCCGTAACGCTTTCAATCAGCCTATTGTACTAAATTGGAAGGTAATACATTCTTCCAACCCGTGCACATGTCATTTGGCACCCAAGAATTCACTAGCAAAGGAATTTTACAAATATAGTTTCCAAATGTAAAAAATCACCGCTTCGGAGCATTGGCGTCGGAAGCAAATTGAAAGTGGGGGGGGGGGGCTAAGTGTAAAAAAAAAAATTTTAAACCTTCTCAAAAAACCTGACAAGCAAAGAAAAAAAAAAGAAGCCAATTTCCGAAACACGAAAATCCTATTTCTTGGGGGGGGGGGGGGGGGGGTAAAATCGAACTTCAGTACCAAAATTTTTTTCAAAACACCATCTTTTCCTTATTTCTTACCTATACTGCGACGTGTGTCAGTGGAAAGTGGGGGGGCTAAACCTACGAAGCAATGTTCAATGACTATACTGAATATATCGTTGGAAAAAGAGTGGGGGGGGGCTAAGTCTATACTAAGCATATATTTGGGAAAAAAGGGGGGGGCTAAGCCCCCCTTGCCTCCCCCCGGTTCCGACGCCTATGCGGAGTTAAAATCCCATATGATACTTAACCGAAACCCCACACGGTGGCCTCTGGCTTAGCAAGGCAAACAAACTGGGTATAACCCTGACTGTCTCAATACGTCCTTGTTGGTGACATGGTCCTGCCAGCTGATGTGATGCCTAAAATTCTTCTGAGGTGTTGAGTCGACGCTCTTGGTGAGATTACACGGCCCAGGCTTCGCTACCGTACGTACAGGAGCATCAGCATGGCGTTGTCCCATACTCGTTTTCCCAGCCGAACCATTACTGATGCTGCTTTCCCAATGCGCTTATTTAACTGTGTAATCCAAGGACAGTTAGCTAGGTTACTTGATATGGTCAGGGACCCGTATACTATGTAGTATGTAGGTCCCTGATATGGTGGACCCAAGGTAGTTGAATGAATCCACAACACTTGGTTTAGTATATACATTAAAAACTCGGCAAATCCCAGGGGTGTCCATACCCCCCCCCCCTTCTAGATCCGGGCGTGAGTTAAATCTGTGACTTCACACTAGCCTGTAGACACATCATCAGCAGAAAGGAAATAGCTTTCTACTGGACTGTATATCGTGCCTTGCAAGTTAGAAAATAGAAAAAAAAGAGATTTTTTATTTTCCAAAGTTTCACTGACATTGAAGGAAGGGGGGGGGGGCAGATCCGCCACTGAAATCACACTATCCACTATTGTTGTAATCTTGAAGCAAATTGGCCTTTCTATTAGGTTTATTTTTGACTTTTGAATAAATGTCACAGATGTGATTAAAAAAATCAAATTAAAAACTTCACAATATTGACTCAAATAGTAAGTGCATCTAAAAATAGCTAGTCAAACAAGTATTGTGTCACGTGACTATAAACAAAAAAGCAGCGATGGCTACGAAAATATGTTGACGGATGAATGAACCTCTGAAATCATGATAAAACGTTGGCATTTTCTGAATTCTGGTTAAGAAGCAGCGAAACACACAATAAGGATAAATATCAGAGAAAGGTAAGAGTTGAAATTTCATATTGCATGTTTATCCGATTTTGCAAGTATTGTTTTTTTTCTGCATGCATTGCGCAATGTAGACACGCCCGAATTTTCTCGAAGTAAATAGACCGCGATCATTTTGTAATACTGAACTGTAAACTGAGCTAAATCGTAACAAGATATAAAGGGATTCTATCTTAATAACATAAAAGTATGTTTATTGCGAAACATCAGCTATTTATTAGTGAGATAAATTTTAATAATTATAAATATCCCCAAGTTTTCAAGGCAAGCATTGTGGCATGTAGGAAATTAGTTTTGGACATTAAACAAACAAAAGAACCATTCATAATCATTCATATGAAAGACGGATTAAGAAACCCCTCTGAGAAGAAAACTTAATCTAGGTGTGAAGGTATGACAAATTAAAGATTCACTGTTCATTTGTAGGTTAATAAAACGTATTTTCTTTGGACGCTTATAACTTTAACACAACTGGCTATTTGTACTTTTATTACTAACAGTAACAGCTTTTCCCTGAATTTCGGATCCAAAATGGTAGATAATGGAGTAATTTTCTATTGATTTTTGTTTATGCTGTAGATTTCATTGACTGCTACCCATCACCCTGACCCGAGTAAGCCCTGACCTCGACATGGACGACATTCAGGGGTCGTACCGGACCACGGTCAGCGTGACTGGACCAGATGAAGATGATGCGAAGAAAGCTAACGGCGTCGAGATGAAGAATCTCCTGGATGAGGAAGAGGAGCCACAGGTCGTCCCCAGTGGAATGAAACGCAGCGATACCGCGGACCTCCTCAATCTAACGCTACACCAGGTAAGTGTCAGATTGTAACCAGCGGAATGAAATGCAGCGATACCACGGACCTCCTAAATCTAACGCTACACCAGGTAAGTGTCAGATTGTAACCAGCGGAATGAAACGCAGCGATACTGCGGACCTCCTCAATC
>NW_026927908.1:0-31832 GCF_032062105.1 Saccostrea cuccullata
TTCTTAGAAACAAAAGTGAAAATGAAACTTTAATTTTACAAGTGTATGACGTCATAATGCATCTATAGGTAGCTCGCTGAATAGAGTGTGTACAGAGATGTACACAGTAGGATCAAAAGGTAAGTCCAACCTATATTTGCACACGACCCTAATTTTTTGCACACGGTCCTTACAGATGATGCAACAGGTATAAAAACGCAGGTAAAACGTATTGATTCTTGTTATAATTTGTCTTGTGTGTGTTATTTGTTATTGTTTTCAGTAAAAAAAAATCCAGGTTGTTATTGTTTTCAGTAAAACCAGTTCAAATCGGTTAGGCTGGCTAGATCAGGCTGTCTAGACTGTGAATGAAAAAAGTGTGACGTCATAATCACATTGTATTTATACAGTGGATGACGTCACAATGCATAGGTAAGTCCAACCTATTTTTTGCACACGACCCTAATTTTTTTTTGCACACGGTCCTTACAGTATAGTGTAAAACACTATATTTAGAGCTATATACTGAATCCCCACCTTAGTCCCCAATAGGGTTAAGGGGGTTAAGGGGTTAAGGGCTAAGGGTTAGGGCTAGGGTTAGGGTTAGGGGCTAGGGTTAGGGTTAAGGTTAAGGGGATTAGGGGATAGGGTTAGAGGGGTTAGAGGGTTAGGATTGCACTCAATTGACCCCCTTATCCTCCCAACCAATCAAAATCCACCATTTTTGACCTCATTTGCATAAAAAGTGCACTCAGTTGACCCAGCCATCCAGCCTGCTTCAGGCTAGGACATTAATGGATAGACCACTTCCGCTTCCGCTACCCCACTTCCGCTTCCGCTAGACCAATTAGGGTCCAGCCAGACCACTTCCGCTTCCGGCTAGACCACTTCCGGCCACTTCCGGTTAGGCCACTTCCGGTTAAACCAATTCCGGTTATGACGTCATTTCCGCCCCGGCAAGACGCCTTATACTACTAATGTGATTCCTCTTTTCAAAAAGGATGACCCCTCTGTGGTTTCCAACTACAGACCAGTATCGCTACTATCCTGTGTAAGCAAAATTATTTAGAGAATTATTTTTAAACACGTGTACAATTATTTCCATATCAATGATTTATTTTATCGATACTAAGCAGAATTTCTACCTGGTCATTCAACTGTATATCAATTATTGTAAATCACTATTTATTCGCGAGAACTTTATTTTCGCGTAATTACGCGAGACAATATGCTCGCGAAAATTTCATTCTCGCGTTTAATAGTTTTCCTTAAGATTAAATAGATCAATGACCACGATTCGTGAAAATTTTGTCTCGCATATAAAGAGTCAATGACTATCTCGCGAAAATAAGGTTTCGCGGAAATTAAGTGATCTACAGTACTAGAAACATATCGTAATATTTACATTCGCAAATATCTTTCTTGATGAACCTATTGAAGAGAAAATACGTTCAATTCTGTGTGAATTTCATTTGGAGGTCAGAGGTCATAGCGCGACTGGATCACAGAGCGATGTGATATTTTGACCAAACAACTTCTAGGTTATTGCGCGTCACTACATAGCAATACGTTGGCCCATTCTTGTAATAAATACAATTTAAGTCGAAATGTATTCGTTTCAAATGTAAATATAAGTAATAAACAACAATGTTAAAAAGTTCAGCGGGAAATGAACTTTAAGTTGGTACGTGATCAAATCTACTGAGAAGCCCTTCGGGCTTCACAGGATTTGATCACGTGACCAACTAAAAGTTCATTTCCCAGAGAACTTTTTAACATTGTTGTTTATTTCTTAAAAGTATACACGCTATAACTTGCGCCAGTTAAAATACGATTGGAAATTGATATCATTTGTTTATCAATAAAAGTCACGAAAATACTGTAAATTACACCTTTAAAATTAAATGCGTTACAAAGTTATCAAATTATAATTATTTATTATCCTGCAAGGAAAGAAAAATAGCTATTTTTAAATAAATCCATCACGTGACGACGTGGCGAAAAGAAAACAAGGTAGGCCGTTTGAGATACTACTCACTTTTGACGTGGATGGCAAGCGTCTTACTCTTAATGGTACTTATCTTTTAATGTATTCAGTATCAACCATCTTCTCTGTTATGACGCATATTGACCTTATATTAATAATTGTTGTCAAAATGCAGCATACCTCGTTGTCTGTGATTTCCCGTGGACATGTGTTTCTATATATAGGCCTACTGTTTACGCACTTCCTTCATCAATATTCATGAAAAGACTGAATTCTTAATTCCTAGATATGTTTAATTGTTTTGTTATTACAACGACATCTATAGTACAATTTTGTGGAAAGTATTATTTTTCATTACACTTTATGTGTTTTAAATCATTAATCATTTTGTTTTACACAAAATTCGGCGTTCATACAGCGTATATGTCTTTAAGTATTGTTCAAAGCATAGACGAATGTTAATCTTGTTGTATGGTTTTTTTATCTTTCAAAGGCTTTTGATAGAGTTTGGCACAAACGGCTTCTATTTAAATTGCAAACTTATGGTATATCTGGTGATATTCTCCAATGGTTTTCCAGTTATCTAAGTCAAAGGTCTCAAAAAGTTATGTACAAAGATTTGTTATCATCAAAACAAGATATTTTTGCAGATGTACCTCAGGGTTCTGTTTTAGAATTATAACCGGACTTGTATATTTGTATCTAGAGATGCACTTTATTCTAAAACTGAGTGGGAAACTTTAAAAAACAGACGATATATTGCTAAAATGACTACTATGTACAAAATTCATACTGGACGAGCACCGGAATATTTAAAAGATATTGTCCCCAATTAGCGTGAACATGTATCCACATATAATACCCGTAAAAAATTGCCGATAATGCGCTGTACATTCTAAGGAACATACTATCAAATTTTCAGGATATGTTTTCTAGCAAGAATTTTTATGCAGTAAACCCGCAGAAAATATGATACTTGTAAATTGTTTACAGTCATATATTAGGTCTTACAGTCCAGGTGTTTGTATAAATTTGGTTTTAAATTCATTTTACAATTTGTTAGCCAGCAGAACAAGGCGACTACACGAGATTTGAATAAATAATAACCAAAGAATGATGATGATAAAAATCCCAGGAAAATGCATATAATTAATTTATCCCGTTTTTAGTGTTGAAGATTCATTCCTTCCTGAAAATTATAGGCAAACTTTTGCCCCGACTTTGATTGGCAGTCATGATGCAATACGCATGTTTCCCTGAGTTTTTTCAAATAACATGCGCACATACAACCCCTCAAGTTTTCCGCTAAGCAATTTCATTTATGATAACTTTCTTTCTGCATATCATAATCTTTACGCAGACTTCTTCTGAATGACTTTTAACAGTTTAGTAACACTCAATATAAATTATTCCTTTCATTTAGTATTGTATTTAATAAGTCCTTAGACAAAACACATAATCATATCAGGATTCAGACTGGAATTTAATTATAAAACTTGTAGAATGTTTACGTACAATAGCATGCACTTTGTATTATAATCTACTTGATTTGTACGGACTTGAAGTCATTTGCAGATAATTAAACGGGAAACAACGCAACGTTGCCTTTGTGACGTGACTGACGTCATAATGAAATGTGCACAAAACAACCGCTCTGTTCTACTCAGCTTTCTCAGATTTATACCAATGTCAATTACCTAGTTCAATCCATTTCAATAAGCAGGGCTTATATACAGACTTAGTATCAGAATTCAAAATCTAATTCGGCTTAGTAAAATTAGGTTGCAATAGCTTAATTAAAAAGCCAGTTGATCCCAGCCTCCCACAAGCACATTTTTTTTGCACAGTACTCGTATATATAGGCAGTGAAACTATCCTATGCAAATTTATCTAAAAGTTGAGAATTATCACACACACACCCCTCCCTGAGGATGGAATTTTCGAATTTAGAATACTAAGTATTCTCCTTTCTGTGGTTGTCAAACATTTCTTCAGGTAAGTTGTACAGCCCCACAACCCGCAAATTTTCAAAATCGATGTGCCTATTCAGTACATATTTTATATATCAAATAACTGGAAACATTAAACTTTTAGTACTTTTAATATTTCTTTTCTTCAATATCCAACAAAACGCAAAAAAGGAGAGAAAAAAAAAACCTAAAACAAAACAAAAAATAAAACAAACAAACAAACAAACAAACAATTTTTTTTCTTCATTTTTCTTTTTTCATTTTTCTTTTTCTTTTCTTTTTTTTTTATCTTTGAGAGACAGCTTTTATTTATTGTCATTGAACTTGGTTTCTAAATTTTCCACTGTATTTAAATTAAATTTTAAACCATTCAGAAAACGAATTTCAAAATTCTTCGATTTAAATTTTTCATAGTTATCAGAGGCCTATACATTTTCAGATAATTTGTTACTAGTATAAATTTATATTTTTTAATTTTTTTTAACCGCTCCCTTAGAAAAGTCCGCCTTTAAATGTCTGAAGTCCGAAGTCCGCTGTTCTCTTTACGCTATTTCGCAAATGTCCAATAGGAAGATTAGAAGTTATGTACTGTGTTAACTAGATACTGTACATAGCCTTACCTGACATAATAATATTATTAGGAAAACTACAGGTCATCTACCGAAATTCATTGCTGTATAACTTATAGCTTATACATGTATTTTATAATATTGCAGTCAATATTGTTTCCCTGTATCTTTCCTCATATCAGATGATTAAACCTTTGATTAAAATTGACTTTCTGTTTGTTGTTTTACACTAGTACTCTAAATATTAAATTTTTTTTTATATTTTTACTTTACGGTTGCAATGCTCTACATCTTGTTGTGGGGAAAACATAGAAAACAGGTTTTGATAGTTGTGAACTCAGATGATGAATTAAGGCCTTAGTTGAGCGTATGTTTTATCTTCCTGCTGTTAAATCACGATACATGTAGACTATTAATTCAACCATTTTATCATGTACATGTAAAAAATAGAATGGTTGCGATTATAATTCCTTTTCAGCGAAGTTTGCATTGAAAGGCTCTTTGGTTTTGTATCAAAAGCGTGCAGGTTTACATTAAAAGATGCAAAAGATTGGCTTGAATCAGGTAATGAAATTTACAAACAGTATAGTAAATGCACATTCAAGATAAATCCAAAAATTCTAATGTTTAAAATAATAAACAGATTTATAACTACCACGTAAGTCATAGTTATAAAAATAAAAGTCAATTCGTAATGATCAGTTTCTTTTGAAATATTCGAAGTCGAGAATTTGAACGATAGCATTAAAGAGACATAGACACCGTTTCGGCAAAAACAATTGTAAATTTATTTTTCCATTTTTACAAATATTGAACAAATGTCTTTCTAATGATCATCGATGGGAGATTGGAGGTCAACAATACTGCTACATCGCCAATAATTTCAACTCATTACCGCTACATTTTTTCAAAATTTCAACCGATCATTACCGCTACATTTTTTGGCCCAAAACAACTCATTACCGCTACATATCGAATCAGCCAGGTATGGTACGGAATATGAGTTCCAATCACGGATTACTTTACAAGACAACAGAATGTCAAGAAAATGGCATTCAAAGCTTTAGCGATTGTGTAAAGACATTGTAAAGACTGTGAGTTATCTATGAACAGTGCTTGATTTTAAAATTTCTAAAGTGTTTTATGAAATAAAATAGATTTTAAATTAAAAAAAAACCCACTCTGCTCAAAATTCTACTTTCACCTCCTAGGTGAGCAGGGGAAACAGGACTTATCCTTGTAGCAGTAAGGATTATGTAACGGTAATGAAAATTTCAGAAATGTAGGGGTAATGATACGCACCCATTTGAATTTCAGGTGTCTGGATACAAGACTGATTTAGAGCTCCAAGCTTTTATAATGTAAACAGGTCCGAGTCATGTTTTTGTTAACATAGGTTAATATACTAATATATGTTCGTTCAAGGTAGTTATTTTCCATAAAAAGTTAATTCTATATACAATAAACATTTTCTATTAATTTGCTCCATTTAATTTTTATACATATGATATTTTCTTTATGTAATCAAAACAAGACACAAGCCTTTTTTTTACATAATGAAAAAACTTAAAGTTCTGTATCTCATTTGTTAATCAACAAATGATGTTCAAGTTTTTGCTGATTATTAGATGATGCCTTAGTAGGAATTATAAACATTAAAACTGGTTTTAAAAATTAAAAATTTAGTTGAAACTGTGTCCATGTCCCTTTCTAAAAGTGCAACTTCAATCGCTGAACTTTTAATGCTTAAAACTTGTAACTTAAGATATACATACATATAATGGATAAACCATACAGTTGACACCATGATACAATTAACGTCAATTTTAGAATTAAGAATGTCAGCAATTATGTAATCTGTTCTATGACATATTTCATATTCGAGTTCTTTAATGTTCTCTTTTTTCTGTACCAGCTGATTGCCCTAAAGAATGCCATGTAATAATCAGCAACTTAAGCGGTACTAAATGGTTTTCTTACGGAACGTTCTACACAGCCGTCTATGAACTGAGATCAATAGATCTTTGTTTCAATGGTTTGAGTGAGAGTTTGAAGACAATCAACATAAGCTGCGAACGTTCATTTGCAGATAGTAGAAGTATGACAGTTATTTGCAAATCAGGGTTTGAAAATGGTAAGTCAGAATATACTGCTATATTTTAAGAAATTATAAATATATCTTATTGCTAAGTCATGATATTCGTACTTTAGGGAGACGTGAGCCAAAATTGTTCAGGATGAAAAGAAATGGGCTGTGTTGACGTCTTCAAATAAATTCACCTTTTCAAATAAAATGTATGTGTCGCTTTAAACCATATGACATTTTGATAAAAGAAAAAAAAATATTAAGGCCCCTCTGTTTTCAGAAGTAATGATAAATATGTATTTGTTTAACTGGAACTTAACTTAAATACCTAATTGTGAAGTTGTAGCATACAAACTTAATCATTTACTTTACATGCAGTTATCGGGAATTCGATGAATGTGATGACATGATCGTTTTTAAACTCTTGTTTTCATAATTTTTATATACTATTGGATTTTTGCGAGGAGCGCTAACTTTAACAATTGACAGCTTTATTTTACACTAGGACAATGTACGGCAGCTCTTTTATGATATAAATATTTTGATCAACATTTAATTGAAAAAAAAAGGTTAAATTTAAAGCACAACTAAGTTACCCTTGAAGAAAACGACAACAATCCTACCCTCAGCTCCCAGCCCTCACATGTTAGAGACTCTAACACTATACCTATGACTAGGAGAAAGATTTTCTTATCTTTTATTAATTCTGTACCTCCGCACATGATAGAAGAAAACCGTTAACTGTAAAAGTCAGTGCTTCTCGCAAAAGTTCATTACTATCCCTTTGGTTCAAAATTTTACCAAACTTTAATTTATACCAATTAAATCTCTCTGATGCTTCCACATTTATACGATTCATCCTGGCTTTGCTGTTCTTAAAAATGATAAAAAATGGCTCTAATCTCTAATATGTAAAGATTATGGTGAAAGAAGCTGTATCTATAGCTTTTAAACCATGAACGTATATTTGTCTTTTTATCTCCTTTTAACATTTTACATGTGTACAACGAATTTTATGCATTGTAATTACGTTAATTTGTAAATCATATGTTGTCCATTCCTGCAATAAAAAGAAAAAAAGAAAAAAAAATGTCAATGAAAGTTTATTTTAACGCAAATTTTGCATGGGCTTATCAAGACGTCGCACACGGAAATGGGGCTGATTTTGTGACGTCAAAAAATCTGTTATTGCCGTTGCTGCGTACGTTGGTTTTTTTGCTTTTGTTTTCCTAAAAATGTTTTACTTTTTATTTTACAGTTTCTTTAATATTTTTTTATATACATGCACATCTTCGAAATGAGATTTTATTGTAACAGGTTTTTCCATAAAAAAGAGAATACAGCTTACATTATTGATATAGGTCCTGTTAAATACCATAATACGCATATTTGTGTTGTAGTAACAAAACCTACCAGACATCAAAAATCAGTCTCTCCTTTTACTTGCTTTTAAGTTGTGTTAAAGGAATATTTTACTGCTTCTTGATTTGCACATTTCATTTATCACTTTATTAATAATTTTACCAAAAGAACCTGTTATGCAATGAAAAATCTTTACAAAACATCATAAGTTTTCTAGTTACTTGTCATAATCATGACATGTCACGGAATGCTTTCAATTTTACGAACAGTCAGAATCGGTCAATATATTGGAAATTTATTAATGAATTTAATTTGACATCATCACGGGGCGTTATAGAAGATAAGTATAAAGTGGCAGAAAACTCCATGCAGCCAAAACGATAAAAATGATTAAAAAAACCCAAGTAACGCCCGTCGTTTGTAGTGTTACAAGCTACGCAATTTAAAACCCCTATACCATTCCTGACGTCTTAGTGCAGTCATCCTTTGAGCAATTTACATACGTATTCCATAAAAATTGTTGAAAGGGGAGCATTTTGAAATTATTTTACACAGAAATTATATTAAAGCATTCGTGGCAGCATCAAATTCATCAAATAAAAAAAAAACGGTAAAAATAATTTTATGACTTCGGGTCTCTCATTATTTTCTATTTTCAGCAAAAGATTTGTGCACATCAACTAAAAAGTGTGAAGATGAAACTAAGACGTGCTTGTTGAAAGGACAGATCGGTGTTTGTGTATGCAATCCTGGGTATATAGGATTTAAAAACGAATGTTTAGAAGGTAAAAAACATGTCCAATTATTTCAATTTGAAAAATAAGCAAATTTTTTACTACTCTATCAGTGAAACTTTTTTTTGCACAAAAAATTAAAGAATTTAGACATATTGACAAGGAGGGTTCTCCATAAGTTGTTTTGCTGTGCCTGGCCCGACACAGTAACGATATTTTTTTTTAGTGCAACACAGAAAATGAGCAAAATAAAGTATTTTTATTATTCTGTTTTCTCTTTTATTTTTAATACAAAAAACACGATCAAATGATAAGAATCAGAGCAAATAAAGAGTTTGGTAAGGTACATTGTTAACAAAGTAGTTAGGTTAATTTATATATTAATGACTATTCAGAATTTCCTCTGCTCTTCAATGAATGTGTAAAGTATAATAGGATTTAAAGAAGCTCTAAACACTAACAGAAACTGTTTTTTTGGACTCGGAGAAAAATATATCGTATTACTATATGCATATTGAAACTTTTTCATTCATTTAGATTATAGGGTATGTGTCTTATATTTTGAGCAGAAATACTAGTAACTGTTGTTTACTTACATTGGAAAAAATAATGAAAATAATTAATTACATTTTTCCCTCTTGGTCTTATATAATGCTAAAAATATTTCATTATATTAAAAATCATCAATTAACTGTAAATAACAATTTCTTTAGTCAGACATCTAAGGGAAGACCACTCTTACTGCATAAAACTACCCTATAAATAGAGCTCTTTAGTGTGCGGTGTTTAAAGCGTCCTTAACAATTACTTGATATCGCGATTACTTAACTTAACGGAACTCTTTCGCGATGGAGGTAGGAAACGTCTGTTGGATGGGGACAAATGTGCTATTGAATACAATGCAAGATCGATCATTGTAGAATTTATAAGGACAGATAAGTAAAAAAAAATCCTCGTGAAATACCTTACGAAACAATCAATGAACCAGCCTACTTAATTTTTGAGTTGAGCCAATCCTATAATGTTACATTTTTATGATATTTTTATCTAAGCTGGCTCTTCTCATTAAATTTTTATTGAAATCGTCACATTTTAAAGCTGATAAAATATTCTAAACTTTCCTTATTTGTCAATGTACAATTTGGAGTTCAATTCTTGGCAATGCATTGTACGTTCGGCATAAAATTGTGCGAATTATTCGATTGTCACTACTGTAAACAATGTCATGTGCCCCAGTAATCTCGCGAGATTTCGAGCTTTCCCACTCCCCCGCAAAAGAGCGGTAGTAAGTTAGATAACTGCAAGGTAATCGCGAAATTACGTTTTGCAACTTAATTAAAACTAAAATAAATTTTCCTTATATAAATTTCTTTAAAAGTAATATGTGTGTTGGGAGGGGGGTTTGTATTATTATAGTGTGTTTACATTCTATAATTCAAACATTCTTGTGACTGGGAGGCCCGGGTTCGATTCTCATTTGCGTCATACCTAAGACGTAAACAAAAGTAGTGACTGTTCCTTCTAGCTCGGCACTAGAAGTGAAAGTCACGGGTCTTTCGGATATGTCCCGTGTCACGGTAGGCGTTGGCACGATAAAGAACCCTCACTGCTCAATGGCCCTTAGTGCAGAGTATAGGTCTAAATTTGAAGTCCTTCACCGGCAAAAGGTGACGTCTCCATATGAGTGAAAAATTCTCGAGTTGGACATTCTTATTGCTTTAAAAATTCATCATTTTAGCATAATCAGAGCAAAGATTGTTCATCAAGCTTATTTGATTGAAGCGAAAACCGCGAATATTTTTGCATAGTGCAAGTTTAAATTTTTAAACGCTACACAGGGTAAAGAAACATTCGTATTTTTGCAAGTTATTACAACATATTCATTTTCTTTCTTATCAGGAAATTTGACACTGAATGGAACCTGCAAACGAAATGAGCAGTGTTCTATGGTATTTGGCTCAGTTTGTCAGAATAACACATGTGTTTGTGGACTTGGGTATAAATCATTGAATGATTCAAAATGTTTGTGTAAGTCCATTTGTATAAATCAAATTTAATTAAAAAGTTTTGCATATTGAATGAATGATTGCCAATGAGTAACAAAAAAATTTTGAAATTATCATTTTTCAAATTTCATTATAATGAATTTTAAACATGGCTTGGTTGTATTCGGAAAAAATAGCAAACTAATCTTACTTGCAAACATATTTTCGTGTGTAAGTGAAAAGTAGAAACAACTAGCATTCTATATTTGTAGACGATAAGGGATCTAAAAATTGTTATATCCTCATCTAAACTTCTTTTCTTTTACCGTTTTCTCACCAGTAACATTTTCTACAAATATATAATTGCTTACAGTGCACTCTGAAAATAGTGATTTTGAAGCACGTGCCATAGACATGAGAGGTATGGGAATTTTCAATATTTTAATTTAGTATTAATACATTCCGTCGTCTGGGGATTGATCTCTCAAAATCCTCAAACAATACAGATATTTGAACTAGACATAAAACACGGACCCCTAAAAAGTCAAAAGATAGGAAAAGGGGGATAGAAAGAGTAAAACCCCAATCATATTTCAAAAAACAATTAATGGTCGACGGGTTTTAAGGCAAAAATAGCATTCTTCGTGTGACAGTCGGCAGTTCATCGGTCGTTTTCCTGTCCAATTTTTCGTCGCCCACCAAGTGGCATTTTTTGTTTGCCGGGCTTTGTTATATTTTTTTTCTGCGTCAGTGGTCGATTCCTCTAATTGCAGCGATCGTCAAAAAGTCTGTCGACCAACCTTCGATCATCGTCCGACCATCGGCAGACAGTTTTTAGACGGTGGCTAGACTGGATTATGAATAAACAATAGCGTAAACACACGGGGACCCTAGCTGAGATTTTTTTGCAGAGTCAAAATAATGAAAGTAGGATTGTTTTAATGTTTCATGTTTGAAAATAAAATGTACACAGTTAACAAATACATTCAAGTTATTTCAAAGACATTTCCTTGATGAACACATGCAAAGCCTCATTACTGATATTTGCTGTTATCAATATTTCTTGCCTCATGAATATTCATTGAATTACGCCGAACTACAACTAACTCATACACCAACCAACTCGTATATACGTATGCAAACTACAAAAGGCAAATCGTACACCTTTTTATTTTTCGTTTTTTCTCACACGTGCGAAAAATCAGTTCGTACACACTATGTGTTAGTTTAAAATTGCAATAATATTTAGAATATTTGATGAAAAATATTTTTAGATATTTTTATCACTTTCTAGCTCCGAAATCAAACAATGATAATTTCTAAACAACACACGCGCGGCTGTTTCTTAAATACTATTTTGTTGACTTTTTATACATTAAAACTTAAATAGTTTATTGTATTTTTACTGTCTTTTGATTGACTGAATTTCTATTGCCTGTTTACAATACTACATTAGAAAAAGAAATACAAGTATTTTAGGAAAGAAGAAAAAAGATCACATCTTAATCAGTTAATAAAAGGGTTGTTGGTGGTACCATAGTATATACGATGCCATAAAATTGGCTGAGTTTATTACCATTCTATTTTTCAAAGATAAGACATTGCCTGATTATCTCGGACACTAAAACGACAAGTATTAGAATTTTCATGCGATTTAAGTGGGCTGAATTTAGGTCAGTCTTCGCGTGCGTTCACAAAGCTATCATGTATTGTGCAATGACTTGCAGGGTCATTGCATATAATATAATTACGTATGAAAAATAGTACCATCGCAAATCACGGCCAAAATGTACGATCCTCTCCCATTCTGGAGAGAGCTACATATATATACAGGCTCCGACCGTGACTTAAGACGACAGAAAAATAAAGGCAGAAAAATATTTTGTTATTCTGTTTTCTTTTCTCTCTTTTTTTTCGAGCAGTATACGAGGGCTGTCCGTTAAAGTCGTTGACAAAGCGTTTTTTCTCGAAAAATAATGAGCGCGGTAAGATGAAATTTTTAGCAAGTATGTATTTATCATATTTTAGTGTAAGTATTTGAATTCTTTTGATAAAATATAGGCAAAAGTCAATACTTTTTAACATGCTTTAACTCTTTACAAATTACTGAACTGTGACGAAACAAACACTAAATGTACACGTCATAGAAATATAGAATTACCTTTTCCCCACAAGCACTTTTTAGAGCGGTACAATTTTCTCTAAAATTAAGCAAAAAAAATGATAATGGTAGATTTGAATTAAATCATAACTTTTCTTATTTTACTAGATTTTAGCATATAAAAAATTGAATGGAATTGGCACTTTATTAAAGATTAAATTTGCTTCTGAAAGTGCGTGAAAAATGAGTGATTGCGGGGAAACGGTATAAGCATGATTTTGTGTTACATGTTGAAATAGGAAATGGTATATGCGTTGAAATGTGTGACTGCGGGGAAGGGGGTTAATGTACATTCACACGATATAAAACCTGTTTTTTTTTTAAATAATACACGAGTATTATTTCCAAATAAGTATTCAATAGATTTTGGCAGTTTACCAGTGGGAAAGCGGTAAGCACAACGCAAAAAATGCTGACGTTCGATGACCTTACTAGGCACTGGAAAGGAGTTCATTTTTATTTCATCTTAAGTATACAATGGAAATGGGAGTTGTTTTCTTTAAACGAAATCGTTTTTTAATCAAATCCAGGGGTAGAACAAGCATCTATTCCTATAGCTTTCAATGTTGACAGCCAATATATAAGGTAGCCTATTTAGCTGAATGATAGTAAAAATATTGTCCATAACTTTAATACTAGATATGAATAAATCTTCAAAAGGTCCCATTTGTGCGCGAGATTGGTAACTGACTTTTATTTGAAGAATTAAAGGAAACTCAACTATGTGCATCAATGAAATTTCTTAATTTAAGTGGAAGTTATCCAACTTGTTTTTAACAAAGAGGAAACGTGACGCTGCTTTAAAAATTTTTACTTTAGGCCCTATCACCCGTGTGTCGTGTCGTATAAAATCTTATAATTTGTTTATTTATGCATATATCTATTTGAAGTTTGCTATGCTTTTTGATGAAAAATTAGAAAAAAAAATTAGATCACAGTGAGAATTCATGACACTTCACTTTTAGTACAAAAATATAAATTTATATATTAAATACATGTACATGTGTTATTAAAAATTGAAATAAAATTTCATAATTACCATATCATTTTATAAATTCTTACAACATTCATCTTATTAAATGCCAGTCGCCATTTGACGTAGCGGGTTTGCTCTGGAGTCAAGGAGTCCATCCTTACGTCGCGGATTCAACTCCCACTACTGGACATAGAAATCGGCCCTTAATTCAGGTTGAGATCTCGTGTCACAGTAATTGCTGGCCAGAAAAATATCCCTCGCTGCTCAAAATTTTATTCTCGAAAGGGACGTGAAACAAACAAAATCATTCATGCCACCGTCTTTCAGTACTCATAGTTCTTTGATTATAGTCGGTCGTTGGTCGATCGACATTTAGGAATTGGGTTTTCGTAAATGTCGGCCGACGGTGTATCATGAAAAATTGAAATAAACTTTTATAATTTCCATACCATTTTATAAATTCTTACAACATTCATCTTATTAAATGCCAGTTGCCATTTGACGTAGCGGGTTTGCTCTGAAGTCACGGAGTCTGGAGTCAAGGAGTCCATCCTTACGTCGCGGATTCAACTCCCACTACTGGACATAGATATCGGCCCTTTATTTAGATTGAGCTCCCGTGTCACAGTAATTGCTGGCCAGAAAAATATCCCTCGCTGCTCATTTTTATTCTCGAAAGGGACGTTAAACAAACAAAATCATTCATGCCACCGTCTTTGAGTACTCATAATTCTTTGATTATAGTCGGTCGTTGGTTGGTCGACATTTAGGAATTGGGTTTTCGTAAATGTCGGCCGACGGTGAAATTCAAAATGCAGCTTAGCAAACAATGAAGAGGCGACTGTTGGCCAACTTAGAATTATCTAATTTTTGAAAATTATCGGTGTTCGTAGTCATTAATGTGATTTCTTCAAAACTACTGTTGGGCGATTCTGTTTTTACAGCCGACGATGCAAGAAAAAAAATTGGTGGCGGAGCATCGGCTTGAGTGTGACTTAGACAAAAGTTTGAAGTTTTAATAGTTCTATATGCATTTCTTTTGGATCAACCTTCCTAAAAGTTAAATTTATTAATAATAACCAGAGGATGTTTCACATCTGGTTCTAGTTAGGTTGTAAAGAACCAATTATTTTTTTTTTGTAATTAATATATGTTATCCTTGCAGAAGATACCGTAGTCGGTTTGATGGTTGGAGCTGTTATTGGTGGCCTTATCTTAGGCAATATCCTTACTGTTCTAGGAGTTATCATCTACAAAAATATGAGAAACGGGAAACATAAGGCTGGAAAAGAGTATAAAGCCTTGCAATGTTTTTGTTTTTCGTTGTTTAATTTATACAGATTAATTTGTTTCTGTGTGTTGGCTTTATTCTTGAAATGTTTTACTGATGTTCGAAATCGAATTACAATTTTCATTATTTTAATTAGAGAAGAGCAGATGGCTGCAGTTTTTGAAAACACTTCTTATGAAACTGAAAGAGAAGCAGATCAGAATCGTTTTACCGAGCAACGAACAAATGAGGTGAGAAATTTACAAAATATTGAATAGATTTAATTCGCTACATAACAATGTAGTAAAAATAATTTTCCTTCTGCTATTGGACGAAAAAAAATATTTATAAAAATATCAATCTATTCTTAAATATTTACATTTAGTGTAATTTTCTTTATGAAATTCATTTGAAATCCATGACGTTCAAATCTCTATAACACACGCGAATCTTTGTCACCGCGCGTTAGAATACACAGTAGGAACTATATGCATTTTCAATACTTTATGAATACATGAATACCAAACTGTACATTGTTTGACACAATCTAATAAAACAAAAAATAACACAACGTAAAAATACAATAAATGTGCATTTGAAATTAATTTGTCACATTTTTCCTCGCAATGTTTGTTTGCGTTATTTAACTCTACGACGTCACAAACGTCACAAACCGCTCTTTCGTCTATAAAGCACACCAGTTTTGAAGGGCGCTAAATTCACATTCAAGATTACTGTAATCCAACTTTTATTCGCGACGACTTTATTTCGTGATTTACCGAGAGGAAAGGAGTTCGCGACGATTAATTTTCGCCACCAAGCCTTTTTTGGAACTGTTTTTAATTGAAAAAGAGACTATAAGGACCCGTTCACGGCGAGAAATATTTGCGATGATGAAGCTCTCGCGAACCTCACGAAAATTTCTCGCACACGGATAAAAGTTGGTTTACAGTATCAAAATAAACAATTATGAAGAGGTAAAATTAAAGAATTTAAATATAAGTATTAAAGTCATATTTTGGGATGTCTTCGATCCTATAGCACACCTGGTTAACGCACGGTATTCAATTTGTCGGCACGGCCAGGTGTGTTATAGGACCGAAGACATCCCAAAATATGAATTCAATGCTTTAATAAATTGAAGTTCATGCAAATAAGCCTTACATTTTATCTTAAGAAACTAGTACTTGCTTCAGCCGGAATGGGCCCACCTTTTAAAAATAATCTGTTAAATTCATCCTTGGGTTGCAAGATTCTTAACTCATTTACTTAATTTTGATTTTTTTAAAAATTCATGACAATTTCTAAATTTGACACACTTTAGATTGCGATCGAATCACCTTTAAACTTCTATAGTTGCATGTTCTCGCACATACAAAGAAAAGGCGTTTTTAGATAGTCTCGTTTTTGGTAGTTTTGTATTGTATCATACCTTTTTTGATATATAAGAATTCATTTTTGATTCTTTTTAAAATAAATAATAAAGAAAAAAGGTTTTAACAAGATTATATAGAGACGATCAAGACAGTTTTGCTTGGTTCCGTCGTTAAACGTAGCTTAATTCATCAGATCATATTACATTAAATAAAACAAACACACCTCATTTAACATTTTTGTTTTCCAGAGATTGTAAATGTGCCACCGTTTGCTCATTCTACGGATTCACCAGTAACGAAAAACACGCGCACCCATCATGGAAACAAAAGTTCGATGACGAAATGTTATGACGTAAATGATGACGTGTACAATCATCTGCATGAAAAGGAAGAGGATTCCAAAAATGATTAAACTTACGACCACGCCCATGAAAACATTAATCGTACAATGGAAGAGAGTGACTTCAGTTATCTAAATACAGAGAGACGATATATATGGCACCAGGTGTTTCTGCTACTGAAGATAATGATAATGATGAACGCGATTGTGCAAAAACACTGTTTTGATTAGTCTGAGTCATGCATTCTTTATGAAACTGTTTGTAGCCTTTCATTGACTAACTTTAGAGACCTTATGCAAGCATAAAACATAGATTTTGAGAGCTTTAATTGATCTGTGTATTAGTGTAGGAAGTAAAAATATTTTTGGTGGAATACAGGAATCATTAGGCATGTTAGGAAAAACTTTCTCAATTTAACATTTTTTCGTAGTTTTGGATAATCTTTGAGTCACAAAGTACATGGAGTAATCATTTGACGAGTTCATTTTATGGTATGATTTTCATTTCTTCCAATTTGATAATGCTAAACCGATTTGTTTGCTGTACATACACCATTTATTTTTTATAATTAAGTGATGCCTTTTCAATCTCTTTTCAAATCATCTTTAAGAAGTAAGGTGTTCGTAAGTCCATGTGGCCAAGAAAATCACACAGACACTAGTACGCTTAGTTCTCATCAACATAATATATATAATTATAACATAACATATATTTTTAGTAAGATGTTTTGCCAATATTTTCTATTTACATACAATTAGGTCATCACATAAGATTAAGTTGCATCAGTTTTCTTAACTCAGTACAAATTTGTACAATATATGTTTTACCTTTATGAATAAAAATAACATCACTTGAATTATATACGAAAGCTATCTTCGCCTTGACTTTATGGGTATCTCGTGTTATAATGTCCTCCAGATAGGCTTGACTTACATATATCAGTAATTATATAAAATGATCAATCTGACCTAAGAATCATAAAACAGGTTTAAACTTGAGTCAAATGTTAAATCGTTGTCTAAAAAATGTTAAAGAGTATTTAAATTGTAGAACTTGTGTACTCCTTATTATCTACAACATTTTGTATAACAGGAAGATTAAATTTTGTTCTTAGGCTGAAGGTGTTTCACAATTCTGGGGACCAGCTGAGACCATTATTATCTACATGTTACATGTTTACGAATTGCAGAAATATTCCATCATATCAACCGAGTGTTGATGATATATCTATTATTGATTTATTGTATGTTGTTTAAAGTCCCTCGTGAGAATATTATACTCATATGGAAACACAAAAACTTGCCGGTGCAGAGGTGCAGATTTTGTCATATACTCGACACTTTCGTTGAGCAGTGAGGGGTCTATTTCGTGCCAGCACCTAATGCGAAATGGGACTTCAGTTTATACGGTATCATCCAAAGGTCCGGTCACCACATCCTACAATGGAATAAGAACCTGCGACCTATAAGGATAAATAATTATTAATTGCCGTATACACGCAATATGTATTTTATATGCATTTTATGAAAAACAAAAACAAATTTAAATTGCATAATTTGAAAAAAATATATTTTACACATGGTAAAACCTTTTAGGATTATCTGTTTTTATTTTGCATTTCATGTTTTATAACTGCGGTATTTAATTTACCTCATAGTGCGGATAAAATATTTTAGTAATAGAAGAGGGTTTTTTGTAAATTTTGCCATCTAAGTATTTCAAGTAAAGTTGTTTTTTGATATGAATTTTTAAACATAGGATTTCTTTTAAATCTTCAAATTCTATTCAATAATACTTTACACTACATCTTATTGTCAAAGGATGTACATGTACCATTGGTATTCCTCTATCTGAAAGCATGAATATTTCTTATGATACAAGAATTCAAATACATATTTTATTTGAAGTTAAAATTCTGTTCAGAAATCTTTATATAAACCATCGTAGTTTTCAATAATTTTAAACTCTAAAAGACCAGTTAAACATTTTTTCTATTCTTTAACATTCGATTGAATACACTTTCTATGGCCACGAAGGTCTTTGCAGTTCTGATTGCTTCAAGAGCTTATAATTAACACTCTCGAATTCTAAAATAATACATCGTGGATTAATATCACAAAAAGTTTAACAAGAAGAAACAAATCGTTTTTATTGATATGCAAACTTTAAAAAGCGTTTGCTTTAAGCGTGACATATAGATTTACTAATGGAGTGTATGATGTTTATCTGCATTCAGAGCTCCTCGGGTTGGTCGTACCTGGCACATAAACCTCGGAAGTAAAGGATGTTCTACCAGATTGCTATTACAGTCATGTGACTTTATGTAAAATTCTTCCAAATATAATACCTTTGAAATCGGATTTACCTTGTGGCACGCCTAACATTTTGTTTTTGCTCTCAAAGTCTACTAACATAAGTTTGTAATCGAAACCAATTTACAAGAAAGGAGTTGACAAGTTAAAAAAAACTTTTTGAAGAACTTTTCAATGACCAAAATTTGAAATGTTTTACAAGGCAGTCTCTGATGGAGAGTGTATCTGTTGCATGTTACAATAAATCCATGGATGGTTTTTCCTTAGACTTTTCATATGAATTATTTTAAAACTTTCAAAGGGACAGCGGTAAAGTTTTACGAGAAAGTAATGAGGACGTAATAAGTACATGTATTTATTTAAAATCTTTTTTATTACGTATCTTTCTGATATATAGTTATCATTATCATAATTTATAAGAATAAAAAAATGTTTTACCATTTATTTCGTGTGCGCTTTCGTCGTTTATTCTTTTTGATAGGATCCCCTGCATTGCAATTACAGGTAAGGCTTTAAATTTTTATACTGGACACAAGGATCCCGGGCACCCACAAAATATAATGATCATAGTAAAGCATAATGGGACAGCGATAGTATAAAATACAGACATGTTAGTGTTATAATGAAACATAAGAACATCAAGACTGATTTGTCATTCGATTTAAATGAGCATGAGATTGGTGTAAATGCCCTATATATGTACTAAAAGCAATGTGGGCTGCAACTTTGATGTCGGAATTTTTTGTTGCAAAATCTTAAATATCTATTTCAATGACAGAAAAAAATAACATTCATAAAACTCTGCTTATCATATTTGCGATGGAAAATAAGAAATCATTATTGTACAGGACGACAACAATATAAATATGATTCAATCGAAGCTTATGGATAGAAGTCTTTCTCCTGATTAATTTTAGTCTAATTGATCATAAAGGTTTAAATTAATACAAATTTATCATAATAACACATTTTAACAGCAATATAAAATTTTCAAAAATGCAACTTAGATCTGGAATCCTTCTTAATGTAAAATCCTGTCGAATTAAAATAGTGTACTTGACATGATACTTGCTTGGTACATGTAACAAAGCTTTATCCCGCTTCAGACAAATTTGTAGATTGCTGATTGGATAAAGGCTGATCACATGACGCCCTGAAATTTTCCGTATTACGTTTCCGTCGAGGCGTAATATGAAAATCGGGCACGTGATTCCGTTCGAAGTGTTGTTATTGTAAATAAAAATGGCGGCAAAGAAACGGTTTACGTAGGTAGTTTAGTTAAATTTCTTGTTACCGTAACGATATTTTATGTTGATTGTTATTGGATTAAAACTTAATATTTTCATAATATGCACAAATATTTTTTTTATATTGAAAGAGGTCTTCAGCAGGATAAATTCGTAACACGGTCAGTTAGTGACCTAATACGGATTCATACAGGGTGTGAAATGGAAATCCGTATTGGTACTCGGCTCCGCCTCGCCCAATACGGATTTCCATTTCACACCCTGTATGAATCCGTATTAGGTCACTAACTGACTGCGTAACTAATAATATTGCTCTTTGCATGTATGATGTCAGATAATTGCCTTATCCATATTAAAATTGTTATTCTTCCAATCAAATTGGTAACTTGTATGTAGACAAAATGATTTTGCATGTTAACTATTTATCTTGTATGTTGACATAAATTATCTTGCATGTAGGGGTCAGAAATATGCCACTTTATTATCATGACTAATTGTGCCTCTTAGAATCAAAAGTTAAAATCAACACGTTTATTCATACAGCTTTGGTGTAAGACAACCATTAACACCTTATTCAATTAAGATATCCAAATATGAAACAGATGTGTCAGACTTTGGTGTATCTTTTATCTCAAACTTAACGGGATATTGTATCGACATAAAAATTAAAATTGCCTTTGTTTGTTGAGAGTACGTTGTCGAGATATCTAAATATTGAGTTGAAGGCCACATCAAGTATTTTCTTCTTTTCACATATAAGATTTGGGTCACATTCTGCTTCAAATAAATACAAAAATAGGTCTGCTAGGTACGGGTGCAATGGCACTCACTCATTTGGATAGTTGTAAATCCACTCCCAAGCAACAGGAAGCGAAAACCATGAAAGTTACTATTCTTATGTTTTAATTCACTTACAGATGGTCTATGCCATATGGTTAAAATCGGTTTTGTTGTTGATCGATAAAGGTTAGCAATTGGTGAATCAAGTAGCACGTGTGACCTTAAACACAAAAAGAACAAATGTTCTGTAATTCTTAAGATACTACAATTTATTTTCGTTTTTAAGGTTGGACACAATAGATAGGTCAAATGTTTCCTCAAAATCAATTTTTCTGAAACTTTGATATTTTGTTCTAGGATACAAAATCCCTCTTAATATATAATATGAAAGAAATTCAAAAACACACATTTTGCCCACATTGTCTGAAATATGGCCTATCAGACCCCTGTAAGAAGATTGTGAAATCAGACACTCGACTTAAGAATGAGCCTTATTTTAGAATTATCAATTGATCTATTGCAAGTTTGTGTTATAATTTTGATAAAGATAACCTCTTTTTCACTTTAACGTAGTAAGTCATATTGATACCGGACCATTTGAGAAAATTTCAAGTAAAAATAGAACATACATAGCGTCGGAATTGAAAATTCACATGTAAATATCCTACACTTAAAGTTTTCTAAAGAAAAAATGTATAATTCAATTTTTGCAAAAGATTAACAGAATGCTTAAGATGGGTCTCAGAATAAAATATGTAAAAATAAAGAAAATTGAGCCGGTAGTTTCTGATATTTTGGAGATTAAAAAAAATTAAATGGCAAAAAAACTAAAAGATTCAGTAGATGAACGTCACAATATTTGACCTTTGGTCTCTAGATATGACCTTAACCTTTATAGTACACAAAGAACGGAGACTCCTTATATGTATGTCCAAACATCAGCCCTCTACTATTTATTGAACAAAAGTTACACTGAATTTTATATCAGACGGTTACATGCTTGTTTATTGCACTTAGATAGCGTAAACACATTCCAAAATGTAAGCTCCCAAGTGATCAATATATAGGATTCTCTGATTTTTTCACAAAATATGATACAATTATGCCAAAATTTGTTATTTTTCTTACAGGGGTCATTCATTGTTGTCAATATAGTAATATTATTCTTTTTTCCCCAGTATGTTTTAAGAAATTAGTAAAAATAGAATCCAGGGGTGTTTGGTACTACCTTACAACCATTTCTTCTCTCGACAGTTTCGATCAGGACTGATATAACTATTTATTTCAAAGATGTCTTTTTTTTTACTGCAGGCACTTTCATTTTTTTTTTAAAGTTATAGGATTTGAAACAAGTTGAATAATATTATAATGTCGCTTTATAAGGCACTTGAAAACATCGAGTATCATGCAACAGGGTCGTTAAATGTTCAGTTTTTCAAGGAAGTCTTTCTCGCATGCAAGTTTCTTTTTGATGTTTTAAAGAAATTATAAACCGGGAAGTGTTATTTTTCCTGTTTCACACATTTTTTTTGTAAAAATGGAGATTTTGAAATACATAGAATGTAAGTATATAAATTTGTCTATTTCTTTGGATAAAGCTATTGAACCGAATAGAATTTTTATTCAACATTGGTACTTAAGTGATTACTATATACATGATAATTGGGGTAAAGGAAAGATGCAATCGATTTTCAAAAACGGACATTTTTGACTTGGTACATAAATGAATACTGTATACAGTGTTATTTTCGCCCAGTCTTATTTTCGCCCTTACACACTTGCAAACAATTTTGCCCCGTTTTAAATTCGCCCAGTCATAGTTTTGTTGAAGAAATATTACTGTATTCTTTGAATTCACCCCGTTTTAAATTCGCCCAAATGTGGGTAGGGCGAAAGAGGCGAAAATAAACGGGTGGCAAAAATTCCCAGGATACAGTATTTATATTTCCAATTAATTTTCCTTAAGATTCTTTGCAAATAG
The DNA here is from genome assembly GCF_032062105.1 of Saccostrea cuccullata. Lineage (NCBI taxonomy): Eukaryota > Metazoa > Mollusca > Bivalvia > Ostreida > Ostreidae > Saccostrea > Saccostrea cuccullata. The sequence continues at coordinate 23,117 of NW_026927908.1, forward strand.
AAAGACTGTTCATATGCTCATGAACTACAATATATGAGCATGAATATCCCATTGTTACGTCATAGTACCGTACTTTACGTCTAAACTATGGTGCATACTTTTTTGCTTTAAAAATATCAGTTGAATGGCGTAATTCAAGGCAACTTATCAGAAAATAATGTAGATATAAGAAATTAGTTTATTTCTTCAAGATTCATTAGATACAGAAAAACAAAACTAACGCGCTATCTGAAATATTCCAGCTTGAATCGTCGTAGATCATAACCTAATGAATCTTCAAAAAATGAAATTTCTTTAATGAATAACTTGAAATGGTAAATAATAACTGAACTAGAAACATGTCCATTGGACATGAATGCCCCGCCGAAGGTATATTAGTCATGCAACATGGAAATTTGTATTAGTATATGAAATTTGATCAGAATATCTTGAAAAGTGATGCAGTTGAATTCCTTACATTAGTATGTATCAACATATGAAGTTTGACAATAATTTCTTTGAATTGATGTGAAGGTCAAAGGAAATGTCAATGTCAAAGGAAATGCCAAGGTAAAAAATATTGATGCAGTCGATAAGCATTCATCAGTATGTATCAGAATATGACGAGTCATGTTCAGCTTTAAGCTTATTAGTCATACAAATATAGTACAGTACTACAATCAGTACAACAATCATTTGCTATCCCCTTGCAAAGGAGTTCATTGTGAAAATAATAGAAAATAGTCTTGGGTGTCTTGTGTGTCTTGTTTATAGATTTGTACAACGGAAGTTATGTAATTTGCATTGTATTCGATGCCAAACGATAGTTGGATTTATAGATATATTCTTTTGTGTGGAGATACTCCGCTTTGCAGTACCTTTGTTTTCTGTACACCATCCATTAATTTTTTCTTATCTATTATTCATCAGATGTGTCAACCCCGAAAGAAATCCGGACGACACATTGTTTTTGAGAAGTCTGTTAATTTGTTGGCAGATTCTATCGCAAATGAACATCATTCTGAAACTTCATAGGAGTTATATCATCAAACTCATTTGTAGATCATATGAGTCATGATCGAAGAAGCCATGGGAACCAGGGGATCCCCCAATTAAAATAATTTTGCCGAATATCGCAAAATCGGCTTTCTACGGGCCTTTTGAATCACTCAAGTGACCTACTGGTAGATGTATATGGTTTTGTCCATCATCTAGATAAACTGTGCATGAATACATATGTATGATGGACAAGAGTAATTCTTTCAGAACTATGATTATATTTACTCCCGGGTCAGGGTATAGTGTTAGGACAGGTATCTAAAGATCATGGAGGAGTGAGGACTTGGATGTGTTGAAGTTTAAGTGAAAATGCATTATTTCAGTTATTTTTTAACAAATCTTTTTTGTGAATCATTTTTTTGTAAAAGTCATTTTTTAAAATAATTTGAAATAGAATATCTTGTGTTACTGTTGTATTATGTTTCAGAACATTTATTACTGTGACTTACACCGTTAAAAGTCAGTAAGTACTTTTCATATTAAAGAGGTTCCTGTCTGCATAACACGCATTAAGTTTCAAAACTATAGAAACATATTGAAACATATCTTTAATATTTCAGGGCTTCTCTTTTACATAACTTTGCATTGTGGCTGTTTGGCTTATGATATTGACAGGTATGTATACAAAATGGAAATAGGGATTTCAATGGACTTTCACTACATGGATGAAGTTTTTCTTCACCATTAATATTCATGACATTTTGTGGGGTACTGAAGTAAAATCGGGTTTACATGTATTATATAACTAGTACATGTATATATCAGGAGCTTAGTAAATAAAAAAAAGATGAATGTGAGGCAATAGAGGGAAAAATTATACAGATCTGGTCTTTGTTAAAGAAAGTCATTCACCAGTTTATATTCAAAATAAACCTGTCATTTTAAAGGTAATTGTGTGTTTTCTGGTATGATTGTTAGAATATGCTAAATGTGCAGCGATTAGAAAAACATTTGCAGAGATTTTTGTGGCATTAATTAGATTTCCTCAATTTTCATATACTGAGTATGGATATTGGAGATCAAGTTTTATAACCGTAAATTAAAATGAATACACAAAGTAAACAAAGCCGTATGACGAACCATATAGCAGGACTTTGACAAATTCATTGGAAATAAATAAGTGCACAATATACCGGTATGTAAACTTCATGCACAACTGGGAGCATTCCAGTTTATTTTATTATTTCATCATGAACAATTTATTCTAAAAGGCATTTAAGGAAAAATCTACACGAAAACTTTTTTTTAAGTTGATGTTTAAATCTATCTCTTTTGACAAACTGTTCATGATTTTAAGCTTAAATATTTGAAAAATGATGTTTTGCAGTATTTTGCAGAGAAAAAAATTGATTGTGTATCAAGAAGGACATTTTTGGAGCATAAATGTTGTACTAATTGTGAATCAATGTATTGACTAGATACCCTGTCAAGACATTTTAATTTGTAAAAGAAAGATAACTGATATAAAAACAAAACAAACATTCAAACACACATCCACAATCAAAATGAACCATTTCATGTAATCTACAAATACAATCTTTAAAATTAATATATTTAGAGAAACTGAAATTTAAAAAAACTCCAAGAAAATTCCAAAATTTTAGAAAAATTGTTTTGAGACTTGCTTTAAAATTCTGATTGAAATGAAACTGACCCCCCTCCAGCCCTCGCCAATATACTCTTTCTCTGATATCTTTGCTACTAAAAAAACATCTAAGGTAATATTTAATTTATTTTTGTACAAATTTATCTCAATTTAATTTAAGAATCATTATGTTTTACTTTCAAGGGAGGTTTGCCTAGAAAAGGCCCTTGATTTTGCAATAAACAGTAAAGCTTGCAATTTTACTTTAGAAGAAGCCAAAGATTTGCTTGAATCAGGTAATTTTTTTTACTTGACATCGTCTTAAAGTAAAGAATGTTTTAAGAATTAAACAAATATTTAACTAATTAATATCTAATTTCCCTTTTTATTTCAATGAGATAAAATAAGTTGCTTTGTGTGTTTTTTTTTTTAAATCACAACTTGATAAATTTTAATTAAATGATCTGGCTATTATGAGATCTTTTTTTACCATAATGTGTAATGTACATCATCGAAAATATTAAAACAAATTTGAAAATTGGAAAATGGAATGAATTTGAAAATTGATGAAATCCTACGATTATTTTCTATTGTTATAGAGCTTTGATATAGGCATTAATTACATTCGAACTATATCAAAATATATGCTACGTATATACCATACATTCAATAGATCTTGTTTCTTTTTAGTATGCATGTGTATATGCAATCGATCGCTTCTTATTTCGTGAAACATAAGTCAAAGATTTCATGGGTGGCGTTAAAATTAGGAGATTGATATTTTAACATTCACTTTGCAATAAGACAAGAAAATGTTTACTGTTTACTGAAGATTTCTAATTTTTCACAAACCAGTCAATGGTAAAATTGAAGAAACTGATCGTTTTTAAAACTTTTAATATTTTTGTAAACTACTAATTTTTAAATAAATTTTGGATAATTCTTAATGCATTTTTTATCATTTCAGAAACTGGCATTTGTTCTAAAAATGTAGAATAAAAATCAACAATTTGGAAAATGTAGCATTGGATCACAACAAGCATAGAAGTTCTCTCGACTTACGCTTCTATAAACTGACATCGTTTGCACTTAGTTTCAATGGTTTAGGTAAATATTTTACGAGAATCCACAGATGTAGTGCTTATATTGAAAACAGCACCATGGAGATGATTTGTAAACCCGATTTTAAAAATGGTAAGTGTATAAATAGTGGTCCATTAACCGATCATAAAAAATACCCCGGTATATATTTCTTTTAACCGAGAAAAAATAAAATTAAAAACTGCTTTCTATAAAAAAGAGAAAAAAAACTGCATTATATATATGTATATATAATGCAGGTTTTTTTTTCATTGTACACAAGAGCTGTTTTAAATCTTATTTTATTCTTAATCAAATGATAGACGGCCATCATTGAAACTGTTAAAATGTTATTTCTCTAGATTACAAATTTAAATGAAAAGTAATGTTTGAACAACTTAAAATTAAAACTGTGCTGTAAATATGAAATGAAATAATACATTTGAGAGAGAGAGAAAAATCACACTCATTTTGGTAAAACTAGACATTCATATATTCATAAGATATGAGGGAAAACTTATTTTTTATAGGCAACTGAGTTGGCAAAAATATATTCAACAAGTATTTGTATGTGCATTGTGTTTAGATGATTACAGATACATATACGATAATCAATAGATAAATATTGATATTGTTGTCGTTTCTCCTATTATTACTGTTTTTTAACAAGCTACATTTTAATTTCTTAAATACAAACTTAACCAATTTTAACTGTGTTATAATTTTATATCAAGGGCAAATGAATTCGAACATTACCAAACCTTTTTACATAAATCTCTTTTGAAGCACAATTGAAAAACAATTGTCATTTTGATCTATCAAGTACACATGTTCATTCAAAAGATAAAAATTAAATACCACAAACAGCACAGTTAAGGTTACACTTATGAGGCGGGGCCTAATTTATACGGGATATGTTTACTATGACGTTACACAAATATAAGGTCTTCAAAACGCCAAAAAATGAAATTATTTGCTATTTTAAACTGATGGATAGCTCTAGACTTCATAAAAACTTACTATTGCATGCAGTTTTGTTATTTGTTAAATTACAAACAACAAAATATTAATGATTCGAATGCACTTGTCAATATGACGTCATATCACAAAAATGACGCAGTTTGTACACAGTGAGAGGCTGATCAAGTCATATTTTGTTCTCAAATAGAATATTTTTTGCGGCTATGGAAAAGGCCGTTTTCTTGGGCGCGATGTCTTTTTTACTACTTTATTTATATACTGTCCGTATATCCTCCAGACTAGTGATATAACTGTTGTTTCAATGCAGATTTATTAAAAAAGTAATACAAGGGCCCTAATATATTTATTTATTGCAAGAACATACCCTCAATGTATCTTGCCAAGTTTTTACATATAAACACACGAAGCATTTAGATATTTGAAAAGTGCTGCGATTTCTTCATAAAATAAAATAACCATAGCTATTTTTAATGTAGTTGACCAGCAAGTATTCAACTAGTCGTCTAAAAAGTTAAATTTTAGCAATTAAATAATGGATTTTATATAGGTTCGCTGCACTTTTCACAAACTACATACAGTGTTGAAAAGAATTATAAATTAAACTAAGATTTTTAACTTGGTTATGCCCTTGCAATATTGTAATTTATAGATGACCTCTAAACTGCATGTATATTTGCAAAAATTCGTGATACTCCGACATCACGTGACAAGTCTATATTAATAAATCAAAATGTTCTCAACATGTAGAATTGAACCACATTGCATTTCTTTTATACCAGTAATATCCTAAAAAGAATCGCCCATCCTAATAAAGTATGTAATTTTTATCTTGAAAAATCGCCGTGTTACAACGCACTTTGTAAAATTACGCACTTTAAAAATTTTTTTCAAAGTGCGTTAAATTTGGGACCAAATAAACGCACTTTGATTTTTTTTTTTTAAATTCAAAGTGCGTGAATAACGACTATATTAACGTACTTTGAAAAAGATGTGTTTGTTAGATATGCTCGCAAAATTTAGGAACAATAAATAATTGAACCTGTTGGATAACTTTTCGGTGATAACGTAATTTCAGAATGTGAAGGTGAGCGATTTTGATTTTCGATACTTTAAAAATTCTGTCTTTTTTAAACGTGTTATACTTTCGTAATTTTTTTTCCACTTTGCATGCATTTCATGTAAAGAAGGATATGGAGATAACGAACAGTATTCAATCTCAAAGTCCATAAAACAATACAAAATAACAGCAAAGCAAACACGGACCCCCAAAACATCAGAGGTGGGATCAGGTGCCATGGAGGAGTGAGCATCCCCTGCCGACCGGTCACACCCACCGTGTGCACCTTGTCATGATCAGGAAATAACGAAAAAAATCCGTCGTCAATTCAGTTTATAAATAATGGACTAACAATTGGTATGAAAAACGTCAGTCAGCATTTGACTCAATGATAAATTGTATTTGCTGACAAGGTCATTGTATCGACCATAGAACTTACGAAATGATGACTTTAAACGAAACTGCTGATATTCTTGTTTCACCAACTTGTTTGTCATAAATTTTCCTCATTTTAGGAGTTGTTCAAACGTAGGGCGTGCTCTTGCGTATCGAATAAACTGAGATATATATACTCCGTATGCAGGTGATGAAGGTATATTGCTGCAACTACATAATAAATGCATTGAAAATGGGGGCTTACCTTAGGGGTTGGGGTCCACGTTCGATTTGCTACCGACGGCTATTTAGAAAAAAAGAGTTGGGCTAAGAGACCTACTCGTCTTCTCTTTGTTCTTAATTAGGTCAAATCAATGCATGTAAATTAAAAAGTCTAATCTAAGTATAAGTCTAGAATTTTTGTTTTATACATATCTTTTTCAAAGTGCGTTAAATTTCCTTGTGGTAAAAATGTTGATGTACACTATTTTTGATAATTTTTGAGAATGTGTCCTAAATTTAGCGTATTTTGAAAAAAAATTCTAAGTGCGTTGATTTTGTCCCAATTTAACGCACTTTGAATTTTTTTTCAAATTGCGTTGTCACATCGCCGATATTTCCATTTGTAACCTTAACTGTGCTGCGCATTATTCAATTACCAAAATCATATCAATGATAGATTTCGCTCCACATAAGCATGTTCGTGTTTAATTATGAACTATTTTTCAAGCTGTGATATTAAAATTTTTATGTGATGCAATGCAAATGATGATTTAACGACGATGAAGTGCATTAAATAACCTGACAAAAACGCAATCCTCCGAAATTTATCCAGATTATTGTACATGTCCATATCTTAACTTTTCAATCGCTTAGCTTTTACAACTTAAGACAGCTCAGCTGTAAAAAGTAACAGAGTAAGGCAATGCGGAACGAAAACAATTTGAGACAAAGGAAATTCAAAGAAAATGAGATAAATGTTCTTCAAAAAATTTTCACCCATAGTTTGCATTTGCAAAAAATCAGCAAATGTCATCTATACATGCCATAATTTCAATTCTTATTATAAACAACGAATTTTATTTAGCAGTCCACATGTCAAAAGATTTATGTTTATCAACTGCTGATTGTCAGGATGGGTCTAAGACATGTTTGCTATCAACGAAAGGACAAATTGGCGTTTTTAAATGCAAACCTGGGTTTATAGGGATCGAAAACACGTGTCTAAAAGGTAAATATAAACAGCAGCATCTACAATAAATGCAAATATAATTAATACATCGAAAAATATTACAATATATTGTAAATAATTTCATTCATTTTTTAATAACAAAAGACATTTACTCAATCCATTTTCTTTAGAGAATAGTAAAAACTACAGATTTTTGTCTAATTTAAATTTAACAATTGTATTCCTTGTATTCTTAGAAAATGTAAAATTCAATGAAACGTGTCAGCGAAATGAGCAGTGTTCAGTTGTCTTAGGATCGGCTTGTCATAACAATACATGTAGTTGTCGTCAAGGATATGTCCTCTGGAATGATTCGGAATGCATTCGTGTTGGTTCAATTTCATTTTATTGTAATCATGAAATTAATATTTCAATTTTATATATGCAGCTCTAATGCTGCTCATATACGAATTAATAAATGAATATATATTTCAAATATTTTGATTATTTGATTATTTTTTAGTTTATTATTTTTTTTTATACTTTGATTATTTATTAATTTTATTTGGTAAGAAGTGGTCTTGATACAAATGATATCAAAATTTTAAAAAAATGAAATATAAAAATACACGAGTTTTCTGCTAAACTTTATGTTATCCATGTATAACTGTTGGGCCAGTCATTTTTCAAAAATAAATATATATATAATTCACTCAACATCGTTTTATAGATGTTTAATATTTCTAACGGTAATTCATACATGTTAACTCTCCCGATTTAGGCGGGAGTCTACCGCTTTTTCACTCCATCTCCCGCCTACCGATTTAATGCAGAAATCTACCGCTTTTCTACAAAAGCTGCGTCTAAAGTATTTTTGGTTCGCTTGGGTATCCATTTTTGAAGCCACTCTCATAAAATCTCGCTAGATATCGCGTGATTTGACTCGGAATCATACAAACGCTTTTTTTGTACTTAGATTTCAAGCACGGATTTGACAACGACAACAACACAAGACTACCAGTGATTACATTGGTTACGATAAATTAATCAACATCCCTGCCATGAAAAAGGAGATACAGCTTTTAAGAATTAGATGAAAACATTTGACATCGTCTTTAAAAGCACAGAAGCTCACAATTTTATTAATAAAGTCAATAGAAATCACTCGATTGACAAAGCCAAGTGGCACATCTCTACTTTCGTTTTCGATCATCGCGGGAAATCTGATTTATATAACAAAAGATAGGAACTTGTTTTAGATCTAGATTAAACCATTTTATCATTTGTTTTGTTTAAAAACTGAATGAATATTTTGAATTATTGCTTCTAGGCTATATCAGCAAAGATCACTCTTCACAAGGCTAAGTAAAGCAGCCAATCCAAGCAAAGTGATGAGCATGAAAAATATTTGAATTTGTACAATTTATGT
>NW_026927909.1:0-31321 GCF_032062105.1 Saccostrea cuccullata
GTTTTGCGCTCCGTTGGGTTCTGCGTTCACTTACCGTTCTCCGTTCACACATCGTTCACCAAGTTGCGTTCAGCGTTCACACCCGTTCGTTCCCCGTTCGCTCTCGTTGTTCACCGTTCGTTCACCGTTCGTTCAGCTTTCGCTCACCGTTAGGTGGGAAAGTAAACTTTCAGGGACTGTAATTATTAAAACTAAAAGAAAATAATTTATTAAATAAAATGTGTATAGAATATGAATTTGTCTAGTAGCATTGAAGCTGCACAGGGATAAGTACGGAAACGTATAACCGCCTCGTTTTTTTGTATTAGAACCGATATTATGGTATAAAGATGTTGCCAAATACAATTACTTCAAGGTTCGGCGACTTAATTATGACAACAATCTCTGATGAATAATACTTTTCTGATATAATTAGACGCATTTTACATTTTGATATATCCAAGTTGAGTTCCTAAATGTTGCACTCAAATAATGTGAAAAAACTATGTCGCTAAAATTAATTATCGCAGAAATTAGTGCATATACTATGTATGAATATTTCGCTTAGACGACTCGATTTAATCAAAAGCAAAATTCAACAAAATTTGAACGACATTAACATAAGATTTATACAAAATACAAGATTTAATAAGTCCAATTTGGGCCCCTGAAGGAGCAAAAAGATTTACAAACAAAAGAAGGCGGAGGATCCAAATTTTAGAACATTCATGATAATGAGAGCAATTAATAAAAATGTATGTAAGAGATATACTCAATATACATAAATGTATTGTATATGTTAAAATAAAATTATAGTTGAAGGCAAGAAACGGGGAAAAAAAATTAAGTACATTATACTAGCAAGTGATCTAAGGATACCAGGGTCTTCATTAGTCATGAGCCAATTAACTTGATTATCATAAGATAAAGACTGAGTAATTTTACATTTAAATTTTACGAATATTTATGAGTTCAAGTCTTTGTACATTAAGATGAGGACATACAAGGAGAAAATGAATTCCATCCTAAACATAACGTATTGCACTGAATTGATGTCTGATTTAAATAAGATAATTCAAATAGTTATAGTATCCTTGTAGGCTCTTCCCTAAATAATAAATCTCATGGATGTTGCTTCAAAGGACAGTCACTAAAAATTTTGGGTAATCTTGTACTTTTAAACTATGATAACAAATTTTAATATGTTCTTAGCTTGGAGAACATATGCAAAAATATATGCATCAAATATTGTCGTCTGATGTGATGTCATCCACTGTTAAATATGACCTCAAACTATTAAAAATTCAAAATTAAAAGAAAAATGTATATTTTCTTTGATAATTCAATTGGAAAAAAAATCGAGCGTACGTCTGCACATCTTTTACTATTTTTTAACATGATTTGTAGATTGATAAATTGAACGAAATAATTTGCATTTTGTCCTCTTTCTTTCTAAAGATAACACACAAGCTATTAGTTAGTGCTGTCACAAGCAGTGCTTTGATTTATTTGATAAATTCAGATTTATGTTATAATTTATACAAACATATATTATGAAGTTGTTCTTTGAGTACATTTAAAAAGCAAAGATATAAACAATTTATAAACAATTATAACCTTAAAAATCTTATTCATTTTTAATTAATTCTGAGAAAAAAAAACATTGCGACAGTGTAAAATTTTGGATTTATTTAAAATTAAATCAATTTCGGAGAATGAAAATAGGCCCGTGGCTACGGTTTTAAAGGTGGCTCGGGTCTTTAAAAAAGCACACACTCATCGATTTAATACAATAGTTATCATTAATAAATCTGATGACTTTAATTTTGTTGAATTTTCCTCTTTGATTAAATTATCGAAATCTTCATATATGTTATATTGCACTAATTTCTGCGATATATAATTTTAGCGACATAATTTTTACAAATTATTTTAGTGCAACTTTAGGAACTCAACTTGGATATATCAAAGTGTAAAAGGCGTTTAAATATATCAGAAAAGTATTATTCATCAGAGATTGTTGTCATAATTTAGTCGCCGAACCTTGAAGTAATTGTATTTGACAACATTTTTATATCATGATATCGTGTTCTAATACAACAACACGAGGCAGTTATACGTTTTCGTAGATAAGGAATATAGAAAAATCGCTAAAACGATGAGCGTATTCGTGATTTACATCAAAAGTGCAAGGGCATAGACTATTTTGTTCAAGCTGAAATTTGGAATATTTATTGCTCATATAGTGTATATTTTGAAAAGTGCTGGGAGCTGATCCTGGTCTGCATAACATTAATTTTATTTATAACAGAATTTAAGCGAGGTGGAAGTTTTTAGCTATGTTTTAGCTATGTTAAGCATTTTCGGCAAAATTTATAAGTACTTTGCAAACAGCACTGACTAGCTCCCAGCACTTAGGATATAAACCTTTTTTAATGTGTATCATTTCTTTTTTGAAAAAAAGGTACCCTTGCACTATCTACATTTCCTACATTCAGCTTAACAATTTATTTTTATACAAATCTTGTTTACCAAAGATGCTTTTAGATGGAAGAAATATACTTTGTGTATAGTTTTATCTGTGATTTTCCAATAGCGATTGTGGACTGTGATTGTCTCATCACTGCGCAAGTGAATTTCGACTAAAACACTGAAGTGGTAAGATTCTGTCTTTTCTTATTTTTTTCATTTTCAGAAATTGAATTTTCATTTGAACTTTGCATGAAAATATACCGTAAACTTTCAGGCATTCATATTAACAGGAATCATTCTTAAAATGTATTTAGGCTAAAACACACAACAGTTCGTCAAAACATACAAAGTGTCAAGTGCTTCCTTGTCCACTACTTAAAAATGTTCTTTTTTGTTCTCGTTAGAAAGACATTGTCATAGGGGTTACATGTATCCTTATCAAATCCACAGTTCTATATATACCACTGAATAAAAATTAATGAAACTTTTACCTTTGTTTAATATTTTTTTGTTAATTTTCATTGCTTATTTTATGTTCTGATCAGACATATATTTGGGGTTCATGATTTCAATTCAACTTATTGTTATCTTCAAAATGAGTGGGCATCTACTTATTATACGGATCTCCTACTGATTGGAGTTTAATCAAACTTTCTTATTTTTTTTTTGACAAGTTCCGTTGTGCAATTTTTAATTTAATGTTATCATCAGGAAGCTACAGTGTATCTGGGGCTTCATATAACAAGAAAAAAATATATTCATTTAAAACAAAATTAAAATTGAAAAAAAAATCTCAATAAATTGAGCTGAGAGAGGAAGAAAATATCAAACATACAGTGTATGATTCCAACGCTCATAATAACTGTAGTTAAAAATTGGGTTGATATAATGGTCAAAACATCGCATATTTAACGTTCGGAGTACTGTTGTACAATATTACATTTTAAACGCAAGGAAGTCTGATCATGTGACCAACTGCATGTCATTAAAAATTGAATTTCACTTATATTTGCATGGTTCGATGAGGAAAGGTAGACGTAAGCAAATGTAATAAGTTGTATTATTTGTAATAATACCAAGAAAGATCAAAAAGTTCGCAAACTATTTTACAAATTTCTATATACATTTAAAATCTAAAATTAATGATATATATAGGTCAAAGAGCGATAACTCTTTATTTAATCTTTACGTTTAAAAGTTTATTTATATTTACACATCATAATAAAATCACAATAACAAATAATTACACACATATAACAGTATTAAAATAATATAATCCAATGTTCACATAAGTACAGATTCTGAGCAAGTGTTTTTGTCTGAGAACATCCCCCTATATATATCTCTAGGCCATTGCTCGCGAGGAGCAATGCATTTTTTGGTCATTATATAATGGCATGGTACGTAAACAAAAATACAGGTATTATGATTATATAATAACTACATTTAACTATAAATCAATCAAATATAAACAAACATAATGAAATAATTAAAGACCGTTACAACTCAACTATTTTTCAAAGTGTATAAATTGGAGGTCTTTGATAACAAACTGCTTAATTAAAGTCACATTTCTTTTCAAACTTGCTTTCACTAGGCACAATACAAGTATTATTTTTAAACATCTACCTTCCTTCATTTTAACGATAAATCAAATCATTGATTAAATTTATAAGGAAGTCATTGGTCATAAAAAAATTGCACAAATTATTTAACGCTACCGCATAAGGGTTTCTAAGATATACAATGCACTTTACAGTCGTTTGTTGAACGAGTATGACTGAGACAACAAATTTTCGTTTTAAGTGATTTACATAAACATTTTCACATTGTGATGTCACACACAAGGAGCAAAACTTTATTCAGCATATGTTATTTATCAAACTCTTGTATGGCTTTGTGTGTACCAATTTATTTTCAGATCTGAATTGTGGTTTTGTAGATATAGAGATAGTTCGCGAACTTTTTGATCGCCCCTCGTATTATTTTATTTAATTTGTTAATATAGGCTAAATGTCTGATTGGAATATTTGTAATGATGATCATAATAAATTTTTTATTTTATACATTTACCTGAATATTCACTTAAGTTTTGAAAAAAATGAACTTTACAAGGAGGGGTTAAATAAGATAAAAAAAATACATAATGTTAAAAAAGACGGTTTATCCATCATTATTCAGCCTTAGAATCGGCTACCCTACATGGTTTGCTGTGTGTATCGACATTTTCTAAAATATTCAGCAATGACGCGAAATTCCGATACATGTAAAGGGTTTTTTAATTAGGAAAGATGTGATGTAATATTGATTATATTGCAAACAAAACCTTGAATATTGAAAGAATTTCGGCATACTGAGAACATTTCAATTTAACATTCATCCACCTCTCCGAAAACACTGATTTCCTAATACATTGTATTACTTTAAAGCATAGGTAAACATTGTAAACTTGACCATTTATAATCTTTTATTTGGTTTTTAATTTTCTAGATGTTTCACATAATACAACATTAAAATCTGAAAGATCTAATTTATTTTGATGAATACAGATTTTTTTACTGAAGTCAGGCTTACCAACTTTGAAAATACGTAAAACAATGGCTAAAAAGTTTTTAAAATTTTAAAGAATGAGAGTCCACATAATCTGATTTATTTACTTTTAAAGAAACCACATATAATTTTAGGAAAACTAATACCCAGAACCAAAGTTGTACAAAACATGGATTACTCTCTTTTAGATATGCAGGAGCCAATCTATAGATCTGAAAATCCCTGAAACAATTGAAATGCAACTACAATTACTCAGTTTAAAAATTAATTAACAATTGGAATGGAGAGGGACAAAAGATTAATAAACTTAATCTTCAGTTTTTGCTCACTTTCAGTTCCTTTTTTATTTATTTATTTATCTATTTTGTATTGCTCTTATGTTTTAAGATTTGTTTTGTTTTCTTTAAAACATAATTTTATAAATTTATAGTTAAAGAAATATATATATTTTAACTAAACAAATTGATCAAAATATAATATTATCAAATAGGAAAGTGGAAGACCTGTAATTTAAACACAAGTGATCGGTGACTCCTTTATAATTTTCTGTGTTGTTTTTTATGCATGATATATGTGCTTTCTGTGTCGTTTTGTGTGTATATGTGTAAATACTGTGATGCATACAAAAATATATGTGTATAGTTATTTATGAATGTACTAATATAATCTCGGTCAAAAGCTCTACGGAACTTATGTTTATGCTATAAAAATCAGACTCAAAATAAAATTTTTTGATCTGATTCTGATTAAACACTTCCATATAAGAATACATTGTAATATGCACTGTTAACGAAAATTGTCAAATGCTGCTTCTAAAATAAATTTACAACATTCAATTGATTTTTTTTTAATTTCAGAAGCAGTTTCTTCAATCTTTGGTTTATTAATGTTTTTTAGATTTTCACACGACAACATTAAACTCTGCTTAACTTTAATTGATGAATAAGATTTTTTCTTCATTCCATTGGCAAATACTTAAAATAATAGGTAAAATAAGAATTATCTCCGTTTTGTAACATTATCTTGTCCACAAACTGACACTGTTTAAGATCATTCCCGGATAAATTACCCATAACCAAAGTTGTTTCGTCTTAGCACGGAACAGAGAAAGATTAATGGAAATTCCGACATCATGCAAATCAGTCTCATCATATGTGAGATGTTTAAGCTAGAAAGAGCGACAAAAGATTAATAAACATGTAGTTCCCTTTCACTTGAAAAGATTCTTTATGTTTTTCTTTTACATAATTTTATGTTATTGTATGCACTATACGTGTGTCCAATAATAAAAGTAGAAATTGAATAATTAGAATGTTGAAATGGAAAAGTGAAAGATCTGTCAATATTGAATACACCAGTGATCGGTGAGTAAATGTGGGGCTTTTTTTTTGTAGAATCACAGCATACGCTTACAAAAATATATGTGCCTGCACTTAATACAATGTACAAGGTTCAGCATCAAAGAAATAGTTTTATTTCTTGTTCAAATTAAAGTTCATAACCCTTAATAGAAGAAGTTAAACATCACATTTTATGCAAGATCGGAAGTGCTCTTTGTGCATTTTATGAAACACATTTTGATCTCTTCCGGTTTAGTTTGTTAGCATATTTTTCAATGTCTCTTGTGATATGTTTCATTCAATTACAGATGATAAGTGCAATATAGTAGTAGCAGTAGAAGTAGTAGTAGTAAGTATGTATTTATTTGGTATCATGTCATCATACACAAAGCAAATACAAATAACTATACATGTACATGATTAAATGAAAGACAGAATTTGGCAATCTAGATTTTATATAGATCGATGCTTGAAAAATAATTGATGTAACAATATTTTTTTTTAGAAATGGCATTTTACTATGATGAGATTGAAACCAGGATAAACCATAAAGAATAAATCACAATACAGTGTAGTGAATGATCCATAATTAAAGCACTATGATAATCTTGGGGCATTATTATGTAGCTCCTTTTGGTTGCATAAACATCTAATTGAGTGATTACGATAACATTGACATTATCTATAAAATAATAAAATATACTAGTATTTTTGAACTTGTAGTAGTTAAGAACACTTCCATTTTCTAAAATGTTATTTTGTAAGATAAAACTCTTGACTTCTTTCGTAAAAGTACTTTTCCTTTTGTACATTTGATAGAGGCTGGTATGAAAATTCCATTATTTGGTGCAATTATAATAAAAACATGTTTGCTTGAAATGTTTTCAAATGAGTTATAAAAAAATCTCTATTAGAGAATGCTCTTGTGTTGCGTGAAGATAGTGCTGATCGCAGAGTCAAGTTTTCGTTTAGATAAGATGATTCCTAGCCATTGTATAAATTATACATAGTTTAGTCTGATTTTTCATACCCGATCTTCCACTTTTAACAAATCCAATTAACTAAGTCCTTTATAATTCACGATATGTAAAGGGGATAGCTTTAGTATCAATCCTACTTTTTTGATTTGGCATATTGGTAATTTCTTTCTCAGACTTTTTAATAAACCTGCATACTCTACACAGCTGGAATAATATAAATGACATTGTATCGGAGCAGAGCGTAATGACATTTTACAATCTATCTACACAAGCTCTTCAATTTCTTTAAATCAGTTATATGCAAACCATACTTTTTATCTACTTCAACTCTGAAGTTGTACAACTTCAGATTATCTGCGTTTTACATGTTTTATTGATTATCTGCCTGAAATAAGAAGAAAATAAATAAGTAATCAATCTTACAGGTCATTTGACACAATACATTTTAGAGGAAACGCTCATTACATGTTGCTAAGATTAAGGTTTCCCGAAGGTTTGAAATGCATTTTAAAAATAATATAACATAGCAATATCTGATTTGATTATTCATTTGTGATCGTTTTACATAATTACAGCTGATTCATACAGAGGTTTCTCGCAGCGATATAAAGTAGCCTAGTTTTTGCAATGACTACGCACATCGCGAGACGGTTATTTATACATTTTTGAAATGTCTCGCATTAATTTCTGCTGCGCAGCCCCGAAACACAATTTTAGGAGATATTTTGTCATTTAAATTAATTCACCATGTTCTTGTCAACCCAAGATGTGCTTAGAAAAAGATATATTTATTTGTTACTGGGGTTCAAAATATATCGCAAGGATTTCTAGTAACAGACATAAATGGGAGTTTTTTCCACTCAAAATTGCAATATGAAACAATGCAATCACAGATCTTAATTACGTTTACTTAAAAAAAATTCCCTGGATATATAGAACTTCTGAAATTGTATTATTCCAAATTAATCACCAACGACCAAATTCGTTTTACACACATAATAAATCTACCTCTGATCTTTTACTTTTGATATCATTATAGTGTTTTGATAAGGGTGTTTCAGGCTTATATGGAGGTTTGACTCCTTTTTTTCTCTTCCGTGTTCGTTTTCATGGAAGTTCTTGTCGTTATCATCATCTTCCTGTTCGTTTTAATGTTCCATAAAAGCTGTAGTAATTGAAATCACTTAGTCTTAAGAATCTTAAAAATGTGGAATTACAAACAATATGAAATAGTAAGGATGTCGGCACTCCTCTTACCTCTTACAAAATTCAGTTTAAATGCATGGCAGGTTGGCTATCAATGTACTCTTTATGCTGTCTCCTTTACCAAAGTTTTGCTTGTCATTTCTTGTTCTTTAATAAAAAGTGAAAATACTTCTAAGTACATAAAAAAGTCTTTTTATTTCCTTTGAAATTTAAATCCTATATAATGGAGTCAAATTTCCCATACTTCTCATAACTCTCTTACTAAAACAATAAACGAGGGTTATCTTTTATTGATTTATAAAAATCAAACTGATTAAACTAATCATAAACACTTCAGATCAACAGAAGATGCAACAAGTTTCATAGCAACAGATTACAGTCCCACAAAATTACCTGTTCCAACTTTAATAAGTTAAAATATACGCATAGAAACTCTACAACAATGTTATCAAGCAAGTTCAAGTCCATGCATCGTGACATTTCGGATTTGCTCTCAAGAATCCAGGACACATAAAAGACTTGCGTCTGCATGTCCCTAACAGTCTTACTGCTGATCTCAGCTTCTAATGCTACATAGCACGACATATGAAAGGATGAATACATATCTTTAGATGTAAACGCATGTCTACGAAGTCATATCCTAATAATACCATTAAGAAATCTGTGAAACAGGAAGGTCTTTTTTCTAGTAGCGGTCAGTAATGGTACTACTAGTGCTCTTTATCTCTCATCAGCATGGATTTCCAAACATGACATCAAATCAAATATAAACTAATCCGAAATAAGATAGATTTAGAAACGCACAACGTTAAAGAGGCCATATTATAACGGAGCTATTTTTTTCATGTTAACTAATCAGTATTGATGTAAATAGAATGATTATTTGTTTTCGTTTTGAAAGTAAGCAGGGATCGCAAATGTAAATTGACATTTAATAGTTGTTAATTTATTTTATTATTTTAAAGATTCTATATAGAGCACTTGTTATGGCTATAAATTTCACAAGATCGGTAAATTATTCATTTCGTTTTCAGTTTTAATTTTCTGACAATTGGTTCGACTTACGTATATCATGTTTACA
This sequence comes from Saccostrea cuccullata, assembly GCF_032062105.1. Lineage (NCBI taxonomy): Eukaryota > Metazoa > Mollusca > Bivalvia > Ostreida > Ostreidae > Saccostrea > Saccostrea cuccullata. The sequence goes on from NW_026927909.1 coordinate 9,609, forward strand.
TACATGGCTTTTAATCTAACAATATCTTTATGTTGGCTTGTATATATGAATCAACAAGGAAATTATTATTATTATTATTATTATTATTAAAAAATATACATGTTATCATGCACTCAGTGTATTTTATGAATTAAAAAAAAATATCAAGGGTGATTTCCCGATGCAGGATTTAATTACGTTAAGAAGCGTTAAGTGTAATTGCTAGAATTGATAATATGGCAAATGTATCATAAGTTGTCGGAAAAAAAAAGTCGTGTTTGCAGAAATATTTGAGGAACCACATTACCTAATGCTGTATTGTGTAAGATTAAAGAAGATTAAAGAATATTTGAATAAAAAAAATTAAAACTGCGCAGTGAAAGTTATTCATTTCACTCATTTACACATGACCTAGGTTGATAATTTTATTTCTTTTGACAATAGTTTGTTTGTATCATCTGTCCTTAAGTTCTCTAATTATTGAATCCTTCATGAGTTGATAACAGTTGAAATGTGACCGCTTTTCATCACAAAATTCCATTGTGAGATGCTGGAAAACAAGGGCTTCTAATATACTGCATTTAAAATGAATAGTCAAGAATCAGTAAACTAGATTGTGAAATTAAACTTCATTAAAGCTGCTATAAAAGTTATTGCTTTATCCTAAAAATACATTAAATGAAATATGTTTAATTTAGAGCAACCTATGCCTGTTTATACACAAATGATCAGATGGTTTTGATCATTTTTTGATCAATGAACAAAAATGATATTATGGGCATCAAAAATGGGTACCGTCCTTGAATACAAGGACATACAACATGTATATTTGCGAAATTTCAACAAATTATCACTGAATATGTTTGATTAACTTTGAGACAAATAGCAAATTTTATTGTAATCAATTTTTGGGTAGTCCATACTGTTTTAAACAAACAATTCTACATTGTATAATCGAGAGTTAATATTAAAACGTAAAAAAATGATGCAGAATTTAAGAAATAAAGGTCTAGACAAAATTTCCTTAAAAGTTCAGGATCAAACCTACTCCTTAAGTTTTTTTTTTAGTACGTCTGTTTATGTCTTCTCTATGTCTTCTCTATGTACAGGTAATATATGAAATATGGAAACTTCTTTAATTTTAGATAAAGGTTAACTCTCCATATTTTTTATCTTTTATTTCATTTTTGGCAAGGTAGAAGGAGTCCGATGTGTTCATCCTCTAAGAATTAAACTATTGTGCTGTTGTGTGATGTAAATTGACCAAATTGAGAAATTTTTAACACTCAATGCCTAAAAAGCACATATTGTCAATTGTTTGAAACGGAAGAAACAGGAAGAGAGAAAAAGTAGTTATTTCCTGAGATTTCGAGAAGGACTTGTTTACTTTATTCTTCAAATTTTGCATCAAAATTTAGTTTTAAAACAATATTGTTGATATTACATTCAATAAAAAAAAATGGATGATTAAATCAATATATAAAGCACTGCTAAACTGCTCCAATAAAATTAAGTAGTCCATACATTATTTTCATGGAATGCAATTTTAAATCATGCAAAATAGTAATTCCGATAACCATATTCAGTTTAATATTTTTAAGAAAGGGACTTTAAGGGGTGAATAACAAGAAATTACTTTTTGTAGTAGTAGGTAGGCAGTCGTGATAGTTTTCTTTTGTTTAAACTGGAAAAACTCCCATCTTCATGACTTTATTCCATTATTTCCATTTTGAGAAACACAGTTAGATATACTCCGTCTTGTTTACATACTTACATGATTGTATTATACCCCGATGCATCTAAGACCTACCTTATTTATTATGCATCAACAAAAGAATTTCTCTTCATCTTAGAAAATAATATTGCACGCAGGTAGGTTAAGGTTACAACCAAATATTCTACTTGCCTATATGATATGACGTCATAGTAAGCTATACGACTTGAAGTTTAGAGATAACAATTTCATAAAAATCGATATCTAAGATTGATTTGAGGTCGTAAAAATGAATTAAAATATGCATAGGCATAATTTTAACGGAAATATGTCGTTACTGGGCCTCTGTAGTTATCACAGGGGTTAAATACCAAACCCATGACGTCATAACTGTTGATCACGCAGTAGCAGAGTGAAAGTCCAAAAGTGTTTAATAATTTTTTTGTGTGATAGGACAGTAGGATTCTAGCAGCACTTTTCTTGGTACAGAGATATTTTTACATAACTATTATTACAAATTAAAACTTATTATCCCCGGGGTAGTGTTGAACTTCTCACTTTTTCATTAAGGCATATTATCTAATTATAGATATCACGTGGTGACGTCATGGTGAAGTGCTTACTGTAGTATAAGTTCCATTGCAGTCTATAGAATGCATAATTATTGCAAAAGTTTTATCCTTGACTTTTCCAATTTATTGATGTTACATGATTATAAAAAAGTGTTAAATCGACGAATTCTGATCCATGTGCTGCCTTATCATACCTGCGCATTTGCCATTCTAGCCTTTTTTTGAAAAACACCGGTACATACATGCAGTCTATTCATTGTTTAGTTTCTGAGAATTAGAACAAAATATTATTTGAATATACGAGTTCATGGAAAACCCGTTATTAAGAATTTGTAAGTCATCAGGTAAAATATTTAATGCTAGTGGTTTAATAACTTGTTGTAGAAGACAGATGGGTCGGAATGTGACATTCCGATCAGTGTCAACCTGTCCCAAAGACGCTCCCACTTGGCTGAACAACGGCATCAAGTTACAGTGCCCCAATGATACACAAGGTAGGAACCTGTACCAGTGTGTACCTAATGAGAACAGATCGTCACTGGTGGAGTTTTGTTCTAAAGGGAGTATTGGCAGATTTGAAGCAAGTAAGTCAAAGATATTTGTAAAAAGAAAATAACACATAGATTCCAATCAATTTTTTTCCCTTTTAATCTATCAGATTTACATAATGTCCTTGCTGAGGCCGGAATTAAAAAAATATCTTTGTTTCCCCTAACCCGAACCTGAATTCTCAAGTTGGGTCGGTAGGTAGGTTAACAATTTTATTTTCTGACAGCAGCTTTGATAATACATTCTAAAATTTAATGGAAAATTACCTTTATAAATAAGAAAAGTACAAAATAAAGTAATTTGTGAACAAAATGCTAAGTATCGCAAATATGCCGTTTAAAAGCAAAATTCATGATTAATTAGTTCATAACTGTTATTCAGTTGAACTTGTGAAATATTTCACTCCATTACATTTATATAAATTGAATAAAATAGACAAGTTTCTCAAATACGCAAAGACCAGACATACGAGTATATTTTTTCAAACCTTTCATCAGCCTTCAGAGCTTATAGACGATAAATGTACTTTTTTGAGGGCCATGAGATTTGCAATGGTACTGGAGCATTTTGCTTTGGTGTTAAGAAGTAAGTGGCTAAATTTAAATCGCAGGTTTAAATAACAATTAATAACGTTGAAAGGTTGAAGTCCTTCAAAGGGGACCATAAAAACTTATGTCCAGTGTCGCAGAAGATGGTTGCTCAAAAAAGACACCCCCCCCCACTGCTTAATGGCAAAAAAGTGCTGAGTACGTCTAAATTTGGAGCAATGGGGAAATAGTTAAATGTAGTCCTAACAAATCTCGAAGGGATTAAAAGCAAAGAAACAAACAATCTTCCAAGGCCTAATTAAAAAAAAATACACTGAACGTCTCAGGAAGCTGAATCATGATTTAAAAACTAGTTGGGAAGAATATGTAAACAATATTTAATTGAACCAACCCAAATCTACAAATGATAAAAATGCTTTATACATGTACAATGTCATAGACATGAAGTTTAACCACTAAATATAGGTATGAAGAAAGGACATCTGAAGTATATTTATCAGGATGAATATGCAAACATTTTTACAACTCCTATGGTTCCATAATGGCATATAGTAAAAAAAGTATTATAGATGAACTGGTTATTAGATCAAAACTCAAATTAAATGAAATGCAATGAAATTAAATGACGTGTTCACTAGGTGGTTCCCTCATCTACTCATGAGGCGGGCCTTGCCATATATTACGTACCTTGAATTCAAAGACAGGTTTGTTTGTTTGTTGTTTAACGTCCCATTTAAAAATGTATTCACTCACATGGAGACGCCAACACACCTCCAAAACATTCTTAGTTAGTCACAGTAAATTTTATCATTGAATTGTTTCAAAAGCAAAGAATTCCAAAAAGCTAAAAACATAGTATTGAGACGTCGCCATTGTTTTATGAAGAGCTACTGCCCTAGGCCTGTAACAACATCTGGAAGTCATTTTCTTTCCAACAAATGCTTAAAAATCACAGAAGAACGACGTCGGCCGTTCTGATAAAAAGTGATTTTAATGAAATTGTATTTTATAAAACTAGGTTAAATAAAAAAAAAATATTTGAATCAATTTATTCAAAAAATCTTTTCAGTCGGCGCGATTTAATTGGGTCGGTCGCGTTAGGGGAAACAAAGGTATTTTTTATTTAAGCCTACACAAGCAACTTAGCCGCATATGATTCTCATATATGAGTATAATATGATTCTCATATGATTGATCTCATATGTGAATCATAGAAAAAGGACATTATATGTGAATCATATGAAGCAAATAATGTGATTCACATATGATCCACATATGTGAATCATATGAGAATAACTATATATGATTTGCATATGAATGATTTAAGTGTGTTTCAAGCCATTTACATATGAGAATCATATGAAAATGGCATCATATGTAAATTATATGAAATATTTAATTGTGTTTCAAGTCATTTACATATGAGAATCATATGAAAAGGGGTATCATATGTAAATCATATGAAACAGTTATGTGTGTTCTCTTTCAATATTTTTCATATTCTTGTACACATTTAAAAATCAGATATTTCTGCTTTAGATGAAAATTTATTACATTACATGTAAAATGATCTATCTTCATTGGTTAAATATTTTAAAATATTTTATAATGCTTACACAACTTTTTTGGTAAAATTATTTTCATCAAGAGAAATAACTAATTTTTCACAGTGTACATTCTAAACAAAAAAATATACAAACAAGTCAGTAGCATTTGTCGATACATGTATTTAACATATTCTAAAATGAGTACAAATTATAAGATTTCAGCAAAATGATTAAGTAGTTAAACATGTATACATGTACAAATGAATAAAATAATTAGGTCATGTACTTGTATAGATCTACCATATGACATGAAAGTGTCCACTGCAAAATTGAAATATCAGCAATAACATTTGTCATGTATTCTCGAGCTCTATTGTAAATTTATGAAAAATCAGGTTTTTTTGATATTCTAGCATACAAATAAGAATGGGAAATCTTTACAGGTCAAATTCAGACAAGGTTGTGTACATTTTCCACATTTCAGAATTATTTCATATATTTCCAGGTTCTTTTTCCTTTTTTATCTTTTCAATATTTTCAGTTGTCCTCCCTCTGATCTGACCATTGTGAAAATCTCTTTGAACTGTACCAAATATGCAAATCCACCAGTTCTCCCCTTCCTGAACAATTTCTTTGTGGCACAGAATGGTCTCTACAAAAATTTCAAAAATAAAATAATTCTTAAATTACAAAATCAATTCTACAAGTTATATTAAAGTAATTTATCATCAGCAACCAAATGTATTCCCCAATTTACCGACACAGATATAATACGACTACGAAATAAAACTAATGTTATACAGAAAAACTTCTCTAAACCGGCCAGCTGCCGGGCTGAATAATATGGCCGAACTAGAGGGGTGGTCGGTTTCTCGAGAATCTAACATATTGAAGAAATGTAGAACTATGTGACAGATGCTAGAAAAAATATTTAATACACTGTATTGGTTTCTATTGTATTTATCTGTCATCATGTTATTAATACATGTTGATTTTTATGAAAAGAAATTAAAAAAAAACGAGAACAGAAAAAAACATGGACAGTTACTTCATTAACCATATAAGAAGAAATAAACCGGACCCTTTGCCTTAACTGAATTCTATACAGAATCTGTGTATCGCTTACGTCATTAAAAAAATGTATCTACTTCAGTTAAAATTAAATAGTTAAAACATTTCTGAACAAAACTTCTGTTAACAGTAATTTTAATAATGAAATGTCTATTTTGCTAAATGTTTTATTTTATGTTCTCGGCATTTTTTAACAGTTCCCAAATTCAAGACCGCTTCTGTATTTAAAAAGATGATGCAATATGGCGTGCGAGAATCCGTTGATTCATTCTGTGATTTAAATTTATTAGTTGATTGATATTTTATTAATTTAAGTTTAATTGATGTTAATCATATGTACACAGCTTAGACCGGCCATTTACGTAGTCTGGCTCAATAACTACCCCTTCAAGACGGCTAAACAATAGAAAACTCTATGAGCCATATTCAGTTTTTCACACATCTGACCTCTCGTGGGTAGGCTATTTTTCACACCTCCGGCCGGTCATTATACCCCCTCTGGCCAATGACAGTAACATTTCTTGCTATCAAAAAGCGGCCGGTATGATGAGGGGATATTTCCTACGGTTTTCAGGGGTGGCCTATATAGTTTCATAGCTTTTAAAGCCAGCATATTCTATTCATACTTACCATATTTTAAAAGTGCATTGGATTAAAATTGTTTCATAATGTAGAATACAACTTCTTTATTATTGAGTTGAATTTAATTTTGATGACGCCATGCAAACAATGCAGAATTATAAAGGAATTAAAAAATGTAACAAAAAGAAATCATCAAGAAATATTTTTTCATAAAGGAGTCATTACAGATGTACACTTTGATTTTTTATTGCAAGTATTTTTTTTTACCTTAAATATTGTGATGATGCAATCGTCTGTCACAATCAGCTTTTGGATCAATTGCCAGTCTTATCAGCTTTGGGCTTCTTGGACTTAATAAAAAAGCAGCACGGTGACACTGAACTTAAGTTGTTGAATGCATCTATAGGCCATAGAAATAAACATTTGTCATTAAGTTGATGGAAGAATCGACTTGATAACGATCTCAACATACAAAAACGCCAAACTGCTATACAGGGTTTCTACTTTCACTTTCAAATCAGTACGTAACAAAAGTCAAAACAAAAAGAAAACAGAGTAATGCCTTTAGCCTAACATGTAAATTGTAATGTTTACATCCATTCAGAAACAAATTTATCCAAAATTACTTACAGATCATCACTAACGTTATGTAGGTTTACGAAATGTATTAATCTAACAATTACAAGTGTTGAGAATATTATTATCCGAGATTCAATATCGATATAAAAGCGGGGGATAGAGTCAGAGAAATCTCGGATTAAGAGTATTACAGAGATGAGTTCATACGAACCTGTAACCGTAATGAAATGATATTTCAACAATATGAATTAAAGGTCTTTAAGAAATTGTTTAGAAATTACTTACTTTTTCCAACACCCAGCACTTCTGCTGCAGCAGTGACGTCAAACATGACGTACACTTTCATCCGATAGAAGTTCAAACCGATCCAGGAAAAATACGGATTTTTTTTTTTATTTTACTCAAGTAATAAACCCAAACGCAAAATATTTGAAATAAAAAGCAAATTGATTTATTCTTTATCAATTTTGACTGGGATATGCATTATAACAGAAAAAAGAAAACTGTGAAAGTTTTTTTATAAGGGAAAAGGGGGGGTGTTAAACAGAGTTATTGCTAACAAATTCTTTTGAAATTAATGTACATTTAAATTACTATTTAGATATATCATTGAAATTGCAATTTAACTTGAGTATACCAAGGACAAATAAGTGAATACTGTTTCATGTGATTCTCATATGATCACTGTCAAAATATTCAAATGATTTTTACCTGAGTATATAACAAGGGCAAATTAGTTAATATGGTTTCATATGATTCTCATATGATCAGTTTCATATGGTTCTCATAGGACTACTACCAAAATATACATATGATTCTCATATGAAGGACATTTCATATGAGAATCATATGTATATTACTTCATATGATTAACATATGCATGATCATATGATTCTCATATGATTGGCCACATATGATTCTCATATGATTGTATAAACATATGATTCTCATATGTTCCACACATGATCTTCATATGAAAGGCAATGCATATGTGGATCATATGTGGGTAAATTGCCTATGTAGCAACATCTTAGTTAAAATATTCTCATTTAAAACTGAATGACTCAAGATGTGAATCGACCTTTAGAACGAACTTTGAATATTTTCCCTATCTCTTTAGATATCTGCCCTTATGCTGTATCTTCAGGACACCTAGACGCCATCGACTGCTCCACTTTCCTTTATGGTTGTCCGAGGGAACCTTACATTACCAATGAAGTTTTCAAATGTAAGACGAAATCTTTTTCGGATGCAATAGTACATTTAACATGTGTGACGAGGGCCTGTGAATAAAAACAATCAAAAATAGGCATGTATTTATTGTTTCAGATTCAGCCTGCTTGGAAATCAATCCACAAAAACGCTGCTATTTGGCAAATGAAAACTGTTTAAATGAAACGTAAGTAAATCTGTGCACTCTCATGCATCTTCTCATAAGATTAGACGGATTGAATCAAATTTTTATATTATTGGGTGAATCTTTTATTATTTAAGGAGCCGTGCAATACCAAATTCCACAACGTTTAATCTCATGACTGACTCCTCAGCATATATCCTGTCCACACACAGCTCTAATCTTACTTCGGTGTCACCAAACAGTACTTTTAATTTGCAGCCAGGGATTGAGACCGCATCTATAATTGCTGGAGTAGTATCATCATCGATCTTTCTAGTCGTTATTCTCCTGTTCTTATTCATTTTTAACTCGAAAAGATGTCAGTCTTGGAACACAAGTGAGTTAATTTTATGTTTACTTAAGAAATAAACAACAATGTAAAAAGTGTCTGAGAATGAACGTTTAGTTGGTCACGTGATCAAATCCTGTGAAGCCCGAAAGATTCGTCTTGTTTCAACATTTGAATATTTACAATGATGATCAGCAGTCCAGTTTCAGAATTTTATATTGAAAAAAACAATGATCCCTACGGAGAATAATCTTATTATTTTATGAGTTTTTAATGTATTTGAAGTCAAAATTAGTGATATCCCCTGTTTTAGTTAACATAACTTCAAAGGAATTTCCGATTTTAGACTGTAATAATAGTATTCAAAACATTCTTCCCACCAAAGGAAGATCTAGTAAACATCTGTTGAATAAAAATATCTATATGTGTCAGTTATTTTATCCTTTTCATCGCGTTAACCTTGGTAGTCCGAAAACAGACAGAAATATATATAAACAATATATCACCTAGCCTAGCAAATAGTAGCACTATGACATCTGACACCCCAATGAAGTTCACACAGAATTGAACATATGTTTTCTTCAATAGATTCATCTAAGAAAGAATAATGCTGATATAAACATATGTACATATATCGTACTTTTGCTGTTTCATAACAAATGCTGTTGTAGTCTAGCTACATGTATATGCAAGGATAATTAAAAGTTACCAAATTTAGTTCGATACATTTATTTACGCATATTTCTAAACATTTCTAAAATGTATGAAAAAAAATGCGTAACTCAACATAAAAAATTAAGTGTTTTGAGAATATTTTTGAAGATTTTGAGAACCTTAGTTTACTGTAATGCTAAAGTCAGAATACGCAGCACTGTTAAGGCTTGAAAAAAGGGCGGGGCCTTATTTATACGGGTAAAGTAACTGTGACGTCACACAAAACTATCACTTTAATTTATGTATTTCTCATGATACCTGAAAATGAAATAATTAGCAACTTTTAAATGTATTAGCATAATGAACAACAATAAAACTTTTCAATCTATTAAAAAACACTTGCTAGTTAAATCCAATGTAGCTGGTTATAAACAAAGCACTGATTGCGATGAACTTATAAAATGACGTCATTTTGGTAAGAATGACGTATTTCATGTGCTGTGATAGACAGATTGAGGAATTTTTTAACAATGAAAAATGCGTTTTATTATTAAACGGAATATTAAATACAGGTGTTAAATAGTCGATGAATACCAATGTATTTCCTTTGTTTAGAGCGATTTTTCATTAACTATCTAAAGAATGTATTTTGTTAACTATGTCGTGTTTTTATGTACAGGCTTCGTATATTTTACAACGAGATGTTGATAAAATCGTACTTTGGCAATGGCATACCCTAATAGATCTTAACCATTTTTTGAATAAAGATAAAGGATATATATCTTAACTTGAAAAATGCTGCTGCTTTCTTTAAATCGAGGGTGTGATTTTGTAAGTACACAAAATATTTGGTAAAAGTCAAACATATTTCGACATTGGCTCATTTACCTGAAAATTTAACTATTAAAACGCGAATTGTATTCAAAGCAGCAGTATTTTTCAGAAACTACAAAGTATGGAGAAATAATTAATAGCTTGAAATTTTAATTTCAACTAGGGTATGCCCTTGCGATATTGAAATTTGTTCATGACCTACGTACATTCAGTACACGAACTATGCATACATCACGTGACTGTCCATCGATGGGACCAAATTTCATACAGTACAGAGTGGGTTATACTATGCTATTTCCATAAGTATTTTAATTCTGTGATGATAAAACAGCTTAATTAAAATAAATTAAGTTTTATAAAAATCCCCCTTTTTTGCACATCTATTTTCCTTCGATTTCTCATAGTAGGCCTTAACCGTGCTGCGTAACATCTAAACATCAGTTTTTATTACCGTGGAACTTTTTTATCCCTCATCAGACATTTTTTTTTATGACAATGAATTCCTTAGCACGGGACATCATGCCCAGAAATTTTCTAACACATCATCTCTGGGAAGAGGAGGGAGGGGATGTAAAAACTTTGCAACATGAAAAGCATTGTTTGATGAAAGAAGCTATTTACAAAACGATCTGTGTGCTGCCTTAACATATCTGCGTAACAATTAAGTAATTCTTTAGCAAAAGAGTTGTATGTGTATGTGGTACATAGGCCTTTAATTATAACTAATATTGATTAAGTTCCAAATTCATCACGAAGATATCAAGAATTAAAGTTTTTCGCATAGATTAAGGGGGATGTACGGCCACCTTTAGTGCAGTGAGAACAAAATGTAAACATTTCTTCAAATGGCTAAAGTACATTACATTTTGATCAAATTTTAAGTCTTTATGATAAAGATACAATAAATATGCATAACTGATTGCATGTTGTGCATATATAATATATACTTTTGCAGAAAAATGCTTTTGATATCCTCCTTAGAACTGCGCAGCTACAGAATTCAGCAGAGCCTTAAAAAATCCAAAAAAATACGCAAACTGTGCATTAATGTTCTCTCTACAACCATTTGTTGAGAAAATTTCTAAATTTTGCACTTTTAAATGATAATTTTAAGTTCAAAACAAGGTATCGTTGTCATCAAAAGAGTGTAAAGAACCAAAAAAGTAGTTCATTGATAGCAGCACGTGGTCTATTTTTAGCACAGAATTTTGTTTTCAAGACCTATTCTTAATATGGAGGGACATACTAGTAACAATCTTTAAATGTAGAAGAGAATTACAGTTGCAAAACATTTCAAATAATATTAACGCTTTTAAAAGAGGAATTGTGTTATAGTGTGGCTTGAAGTATTTTATTTAGTATTACATGTATTATCGAACAGTTGTTAAAAGTGTACGTATTGAAATAAACTCTTTGATTCCAGGTAAGGAAAAAATTAGCACCATCAAAGTTTAAAATTAAGAGTTTGTAAGTTTGCACCAGATTGTTGATAATATCTATCAAAAGATTAATTATCGACAATAAACACAAAGAAATTAAACACATAAAATCTATATGAAAAACCTTGTGTTAGTATCTACTAGTACGAGGGGTGATCAAAAAGTTCTCGAACTATCTAAAACCAAAATTTAGATTAGAAACAAATTTGGTGCACTCTCAAGTTCTATAAATAGCATATGCTGAATAAAGTTTTGCTCACAATGTGAAAATGAAGTCATTATGCCGGTACTTGTGCAAAAAATGGTTGTATGTCAGTGGAACTCATTCAACAAACGACTAAAAAATTTATGGTATATCTTAAAAATGCCTTTGAAGTAACGTATAAGAATTTGTTTTTTAAGTTTATTAAGACAAATGACTTCCTAATAATTCAATCTATGATTGGATAGATGGTTTAGTGAAGGAAGGCAGATGGTTGAATATAATACTTGTATGTTGCCCGGTGAAAGCAAGTTTGAAAAGGGGTTTGTTTTTTAATTAAGCAATATGCTGTCAAAGATCTTCCAATTTACACTTTGAAAAATACTTGAATATTTCAAGAACAATAATATAACTATCAAATACCTAAGATATCGTTTACTTTCGATCACCCCCCCCCCCCCCGTATATACTCTGTCAAATAAAACATTACGATTTTCATTACTGCGGAGCAACATTTGAAAGGAATGAAATCATTCGAGTGTGTTAGGAATATTTAACTGAATATTTTTTTATTTGCCCATTTTGTCAAAATTACAATTTTACAGATAAAAAGAAAAAATCAACAAAATGAAATATTTTGATACCATCTTTAAAATGACATTTTCAGTGGACCTCCCAACTCAGGGAAAAATTATTGGGTGCCGGTCATATTTATAGGTGAGAAGAAAAAAATTCATTAAAATTTAAACATATTTGTTGACGGAAGAAAAAAAAATCCTGTAATTGGATTAAAAATAAAATTGAGTTGGGCCATTTCTAGGTAGTAAATCGGAGAGAGGGGCAACCAAATAATTTTAAAACAAATGGTCGTATAAGGCTAGTACATGTTTCATCACATACTTAGAAATGCAAAATTTTTAATCTTTGGCACTTTGTTGAAAAAAGAACATAGGATTTTCGGAAGGGAGGGGGGGGGGGTAGTTCTTCTGATTTTTTGGCGATGGTAGACATAGCATATACAATGGGACCTTTGTTTGCAAACATTGTGATTGCTTCTAAATTTCAAAGAAACAACTCAATATATTTCATCAAGCTTCGTATGTTCATTGAGCGAGAGCTTACAACGTAGTCAACATAATGAGACATGATGCGTTTTTATGTCCAAGCATTACTCCATACAATGTGTTGGTCATTGCAAACAATCAAGCTATTTATGTGAGGTACCTGAAGGAAATCCTATAACTGCCTATTTTATTCTATCTAACTGCTAAAAAAAATAGACATATATACCAACTTTTCGAAGGTAAGACATGTAATTGCAATTTGTTTTTCATGCACCGCATATTGTTTAACATTTTCAAATTAAATGCTAATCATCCTCCTTGCAGTGCCCCATTTCAAAATAACTTCTATCGCCACAGAAAAAAGACCCGACGTAAACACATATGTTTAGGGCATTTTTAAGCTTTTTTCTTGAGTTTTAAAGAAACCAACAAATTATCAAGACTTGTTCCACGAAAAATTAAATATGATCATGGTAATAAACGCATCTATCTACAGCAAATATATGCACATGCCAACCATGTGCTCAGTGTAGTAATATTATCTAGGAAACTCGAGCTGCGAACAGAACAGTTTTTCCCGATTTGCTGAAGTGGGGTTAAAATCGCGGTTTTTCATTAATCAGACGAAGCGATGCAACAAATAAAAGTAGTAAGTAATATTACCTAATGATTATAACTTAGTAATTTCTTGTCTTGATGTTATTATAGTCGCATTTATTGTAAAATCAATGTTATTCGAACTCTGGGTGACAGAGGAATGGCGGACGAAATAAACACATGGCCTCAGGAAGACACACATATGAAAAATCAAATTTTCAAGAATTTTAGATAATGACAAGAAAAAAGCGAAACAAATGGTTGTAGCCATATTATCAATGAATCAAACTAACACCATTTTCAATGCATTTTTCATCTCGTGAATGCTGTAGCTGCGCAGTTCTACTATGATTAATTTCCTCCTAATTAAGACAAAATAAACTTAATTATTTACTAATTTTGGTCTCTAACAGTAGGTAACTAGTGCATTAACACTTTGAGTAACTTTGGGCTAGTTTAGACTAGTATTAAGCGCATTCTTGGCATTTCTTATTTCACACCAGATTAGATCCAATTGGCTTGTACATCCCCCTTAAAGTCTGCATCACAGTAAAATTTTAAATGATGTTGTACTCTTGTATAGACTCTGTCATCTGTTAATTTTTGCCTTTCCAGCTGTTCAATTTTCCGTGTGCAATTCTAAAATCAATCTCTCTCCTACTGTTTTTATTCTAACTCTGTTCACATTGATGTATCTGTGGAATAGATTCTTCATTTTATTAGCACTGAGTAAGAGTTATCTTTCGTTTATGTTCCTTTCCTATATCGTGTCAATGCCTCTACACAGAACACATTCTATCGTTCAAAATTGTCCTTTTTCGTAAACTCTATCATTTCTAACGATAGAATATACTGGCATTTTAAAAATCAGTAATTTTTTAACTTGACGATCCCGTCAGGATCATTAACTCAGCACTGCACAAATCTAATTTACAACTCCACATTATGGAAAATTAAAGCTCAGAAATTCTGTCAATTATCAGTGAAGCGAAAAGAAGATTCAAGCTTGATTTATAACTCATCATCACTCCAAAAAACATCTCAAGGAAATCTCCCAAAAGTCTCCAAGCGTTTAGAAAAAAAAATGCAAAAAAAAAAACGAAGTGTGACAGAGCGAAAGATAGACACGGGGACAGGTAAAGAAGGACGGATGGACTCAGAGAAACCTTAAGTTCCCTATTTTTCACAGGAAGGGGAATAATAAACTGACCAATAGAGCAAAAAACTTATTCACTACATGTCCTGTTTCATTACGTCCAATGAATCCTTTGTTTGGAACTATAATTTGCACTTTTAATCCGCTGTTTCATAATTGGGTATTTTACTTGAAAAAGACGTCAATGGTAATCAAACAACCTAGCTTTATGATAAACGTGATGACTTTAACTTTTCTTTCGTCAACGTTCCCTACTATGCAGCAATATACCCTAATCACATTTATCATCGAGTCAAATGCTGACTGACTTTTTTCATACTAATTTTATCCATTATTTATATTCTGAATTGACGACTGATTTTTCCGCTTTTTCCCCGATCATGACAAGGAACACACGGCGCATGTGAATGGTCGCGTGGATCTCTTCCTCCATGGCACCTAATCCCACCTCTGATGTTTCGAAGGTCCTTTTTTGCTCTGCCCTCTTTTGTATTGTTTTGTAAACTTGATACTAAATGCGTTGTTATCTCAATATCAGCCTCTCAGAATGCAAATGGATATATAGTGATTTTATAACATAATTAAAAACTATTTTACAACGATGGGCGATTCTTTTGAAGATTTGTCTGATATCAGAAAAATATAAAGTCAGGAGGGTTTAAAAATTTCACGTTGGGGATATGTTAAACGTTTTATTGACCTGTGATGTCGGAGGGACGTGATTTTAGCAAATGCATTTCCAGTTTAAAGTACATATATAAATTCTAATATTGCAAGGGCATAACAAAGTTAAAAATCTTAGTTTAATTTATAATTCTTTGCATCACAATATGTATATGTGAAAAGTACTGCAAACCTATGCATTTCCACTATTTTATTGCTATAATTATATTTATTAACTGTGGGTTTAATATTTTGATTGTCAACTAAATAAAGTAAAAATAATCAAACCCCATTAAGAAAACTTCTAACGAAAAAAAAAAGTTTTCTATAGTTAACTATAGTAAATCAAAGTGCAAATTATCACAATAATAAATAATGTTTTCAAAGTGATCACTATAGTGTCAAAGTTATCACTATTATAGTAAATTTATGTGATCACTATAGTAAACTAAATTATCACTATAATAAATTTAAGTTTTCATAGTGATCGCCATAGTAAATCAAAGTTTTATAGATATAACTATAGTAAATAAATTATCACCATAGAAATAATTTTTTTCCCAAGTTTCCATAGTGATCGCCATGGAAAGTTTTAAGTTATCACTATAGTAATTCAAAGTTCTTATAGTGTCAAAGTGTTCATTAAAGTAAACTTTAGCTAAGTATTGTAAAAAATAGTTAACTTAGATTTTATGTTTGGGTTGTTCAATTAGACTGTTTTTAATTAAAAAAATTACAATAGTACACATAATTTTTAGTTAATGTGATAATTAAATAAATCTTAAAGCACAGTCGTGCATTGACTCTTAAACAAATTAAAGGCTTGAATGACTTTATGATACAAAAAAAAAAAATAGGGATGTCAATTTTACTTGGACAGCTTAGTCGCATGCTTTAGTCGAACGATAGTCGATTATTCGTTTAATTTTAATTATTTTTTTTCATTTTCACTGTATGTCTTTTTTGACGAGTTTACACTATTTAATCTATGTTATCAACATGTTATCACCATTATACAACGAATTTCTGAATTGTTAACATGTATGTAGTAAAATAAAAACTTTACAGCAATATGTACGAGGGGTTATCAAAAAGTTCGTGGACTGGCGCTATAAAATAAATACTATGCTAGCTGGGTTAATAAAATTTATTGTCGATTTGAATTAACAAAAGTTGAAGTTATTCTGAAAATTTCAACTGTGTACTATTCAAAACCATAATTTTATCGTAAAATGAATAACACAAGGTATGGTAACCCGGCGCTGTTGCCGGTTCAGTTTTTTGACGTCGTGTAACGTCATCGCGTCATGACTTTTCAACCTGCAACAATACACTTTTCATGGCGCTGTACCCAGGAGTGAAATATGGAATGATACCACTCCTTTTATAAGTGTAGTTTCTGGTTTACTACTGACTTCAGCTCTGTAATGTCATGAAATTTTCTCCCTCGTATATCGTTTTTCAGTTTTGGGGAAAGAGGCAAAGTCGCAAGGTGCGAGGTCTGGTGAGTACGGTGGGTGGGGCAGAATTTGGGCCCCTGCTGTAAGTTGATTGTAAGTACAGTCTCTGCTGAATTGTGGGATGGGGCATTGTTGATCAGAAAATGTTTTCCCGATTTAAGTAAAAATCAGGTCTTTTTTTCCTAAGCGCATTAACTAAGTCCTTTGATAAAACCTATAAATATAAAATCAACATGCAGTTGCGCGTTAATATTTTAAAACAAAATGACTGATAATGTTCAAATATTTCAACATTCGCTTATTTTATAATTGCATAATCAATATTTCAATTTATTGTATTACTTTTATTGGGTTTATATGTGTTGATTTTATAAAAGTTAGGCCTACAGTACTTCATATTTCTTTCCTTTTATGCAATAAAAATTATATCTAACCTTTGAGTAATATTTTACATTTACTGATCTTCCTTTAGGCACAACGTGACTTAAAATAACTCCACGTGAGTCAAAAAATATTATAAACATGTGCTTTTTACGGATTGAAGCTCTGGCCTTTTTGGGAGGGGGTGAATTAGACCCAATCCACTGCATTGACATTTGTTTACTTTCCGGGTCAAAATTGGATATCCATGTTTCGTCTACCGTGATAATTCGGTCCAAGAAGTTTTGATCAATGCGAAATCGGCGCAGAAACTTTTTTATTCTTCGACTCTTCTGACTTTTTCAAAATCTTTTAAGAGTCTTGGTACCCATCTTGCACACACCCGGGACATTTTCAAGTCATTGTGTACAATGCTGTGTATGGATCCATAGGAGATAGAAAGATCTTCACTCAACTGTGTTAATGTAATCCGTCTATCCGAGTTTAAGATTTTTCCCGACGCGATCAACGTTATTTTCAGTGGTAACAAGTTTCGGGCATCCGACTCGCAAATCGTCTTCCTTTATTCTCTACCGTTTAAATGTTTATGCCACTTAAAGACAAGTGATCTTGATACTTTTTTCTTTCCCCTGCCTGATTAAACATTTCCACTCTCTGTTGGGGTTTTACCAAGTTGAACGCAAAACTTTATAACATTCCGGGGAAAAAAATTTCCCCTCCGGCGTCATTTTTCACTCGTACAATTTTGAACAAACTTATAAAAATGGCTATAAAATTCCACACAATGCACTAAATGACGTAAAATTTTAAAAAATTACGGAACTGTTGTATGACGTCTATTTAAAAAATTCGGAAAAGTTTGATAAGAAATAGTCATTATTTTTCAATTTATATTTTAAACTTGAAGATCAGAATTTGTCATATTTTGAGGTTGCGCCGCCTAGTCAAACTATCGCAAAGGTTATAGCATGTAATTTTTTAAAAAATGATTATTAAAATATAAAATCTTCATAGTATTTGGAAAGATCTATATTTAGTTACACTCCAAATTTCATTGAAGTACCTTGAACGGTATTAATTTTATAGCGCTAGTCCACGAACTTTTTGATAACCCCTCGTACTGTACCCAGTGTATTTAATTTCAAAATTAATTAATATATTAGCATTATATGTATATGCAAAATATCAAACCTGTATTTACCCTTTCTCTGCATAACGGTAGTAGATGTACCTCATTACTGAAGCCAATTTCTACTTGTCCGTCTATGATCTTTGACAGTTAAACAAATAAAGCGTGTCTCTTATAAAAACAAAGAGAGAGCAAATATAGCTTGGGATAAATTTCAATTATGAAATTTGTGCAAACAATCAATAATCGTAACATGAAATTAATATCAGAAAAGAAAACACGATTTAATTACTCTCAATACTGACCCCAATCTATATGTATTTACAATTTTGTAATAGCTGTTTAATCAGAATTCTTTCTGAATAGTTGTATCACGTCAAATCTTCGGAGTTTGAATTTTCAAAACTAAACAAGTGTCCTCTCCATTTAAAACAGTAAGAGGTAGACAATCATTAATAATCATGTTTGTGATTTTTCTTTCCCACTCTGCTTTTGTGTCATTTTTGCGGAGAACTTCACATAAATCGCATCGCCGCAAAATGTGTTTGATGTTACACTGCGCTGCAGTATAAAAGTTCAGATTCACATAATCTTGATAACATTGTTTACCTTTGTTAAGTTATACCAAAGGCCATAATAAATAAATTGCTAGATTCTCATCCGAAATTTTTTAAAAATCGAGGCGGGTGGGCGGCTTTTATTTTATATTTTTTTTTATTTTTTTTCAATTTTGCAGATTTTTTATTCACCTGGTCAATCGATGTAATTTTATCTACAATACCCGAATGAAAGTCACAGTAAAGGTTTAATTATCTCTTACTTCATGTCATCACCAATCTTTTTCAACCAATGACCCTTGTTTAAAATATATACCGGTACGCATGTATTACAGCAATTACCATCTTTTCAGCTGTCAAAATCATGTAGACTTTCCCGATCAGAATTAAGAGGAAGAAAAACAGAAAGAAAAAAATAAATCGAGGAGGGGGTATAAAATCGGGGCGGGCGGGGATGCGAATCTAGGAATATTTTTATGGTCAAAACTGTAGATATTGAAGACATGTTTGTCGAACATACATTAGACGTATAAACTTTGAACAGTCGTACCATACCCTTAATTTTACATATGAAAATATTAATGTAAATCTATGAAATGGGCAAATATAAATTTATTGCTTTGAATTTAAAATTACTTTGATGAAACACATATTTAACGAATAACCGACTAAAAAAATTTTAGTCGATAGTCGGTATGATCGAACGATAGTCGAGTACTCGAATATTCGTTGACATCCCTAAAAAAATCATTTTTTTTAAATCAGATTTTCGATAATGATTAAAACAATATTCATGGTTAATAAATGAGCATTAGATATATAGGCAATATACCATCATAATACCATGTAGAGTTTATATATCAAGGTCAAGGTTTGCATGAATGACATAAAATTAGTATCCATCTAACATTGGCATCAATATTTTAGCATACGTACATGAAGTGTTAGCTAGCTTTATTTCTAAAAATAAAGTATTGGATTGCTTTGTTTGTGACAATGAAAAAAAAATAAAAAAGTGTATGGGATAAAATAAATTCATTCTTTGGCAGCAGTGAAATCAACGGAGATGGATGTCATCAGTATAGAAAGACAAGAAGAAGACCAAGAAAGGGGTGAGACTAGTTATATTGATAATGAGCTTGTTCCTTTTGTAAATATGCAACGCTTCGCAGGTACGATAAGGATTTCCTGAGAATATTGCATTGTACTCTGTGCATGCACTTTTCTGAACTACAAATGTATGACGTCATATTTGAAAATGACCTCAAGTCACTACAAACTTTAGCTGTAATGAGAGGGAGAGTGTAATAATCTTGCATTTTTTTCAATCTGCATATAAAGATGCAGAAATCTAATTTAAAATAAATGTGTTTTAAATAATTTTAAAAAATACAATATATTCGAATAATTTAGATGACTTAGTTTTTTACTTTTGTGTAAAAATCAGCGTGTTTTAAATACATACATGTACGAAAATATACGTTTGACATGTACCTTTTTATACTCGTGAATAGAGGCAGAATTCATATGTGTATAAAAGAGCCTGGTGCATGTCATTAATGAGGATTGATTTGAGATGTTTAGAGAAAATCTTTAAGAGGACTCTCCCCTCTAATCTTGCTTGGGAAAAATGTATGATGATTTGTTTTAAAACAGAATACGATATTGAGCGGAAAATGCCCTCAGATTTGTGGGTAAGTTGAGGTTAATGAGAAATATTTTGTACCAAAGTTATGGTATAACTTTCCCCAAGACATTTCGGTTTCTCAAGGATCCAACCACTTTATATAAATTACAAAATTTATGAGTAATGTATATCAGGCTGCGCCGATGCGATTTATGTGAAGCACTTCAAGAAGTAGAAAATGAAAATTACGTGATCAACGAGGTCATGTGATATTGTAAAAGAAAAATATGATTGTATATTGTCTAGGTAACTCTCTATATAAATTGGCCGTATTTTAAAATACGTAACTTAAAAAAAAAACAACTTAAAATCAACCTTGCAATGCAGTGTTACGTTTTAAATGCATTTGAAGCTTTGGGAAGCCTTAACAGTTCTGCGTTCAACTGTTCGTTGAAATTACAAAATTAGGATTATTTTCTATGAGTATATTATACCGTAAATCTGGAAATTTTTACGTCGATTTTATTTTGTGAGTTCGGGTCAAAATGGCGTTGATTAATTTTTATGTATCAAAATTTTGCGAATTACCACTGCATTGTTTACATTTTCTTATTGGTAATTTATTTTTTAAGAAAAATATTTTGCGAACACAATGAACTCGCAAATTTGCTAAAAATTTATCTACAGCAAAAATTTCTTGATTTACGATATTTCTCTATTCCTTTTTTCTACCCTGCAAAAATGTTTATGTATTTTGTTCAATCTATTATGACCTGACTTCAATTTTAACACTTTACATGTCTTGAAGTCACATGGTATAAATTTTAATGTTGCACTTTAGCAGAAGTATTGAACAACTAGGAAGTCTGCTATTGCAAGCAAAAGCGTATGTCGCCCCAACTTGGACAAGACTTTAATTTTTTTATCACTAAAACAATAGTATTGTTACAATACCTATTTGCTAAGCTTGGACAACCATCGAATCGTATCAGCCTTTTCGGTTCTTTGATTTAAAATCAAAGCTAAATTATTTTCACTTTTTTCCCGCTTCCATGGAAAAAATTACCAATTTGCAATTTTTAAATGCAACATGAACAGTTACTTTAAATTTAAAAAATTTAAAT
>NW_026927910.1:0-31633 GCF_032062105.1 Saccostrea cuccullata
CAGGAAATTGAAAAAAAAAATCATAACCGTTTCACCGCTTTAGTGTTACATGCATATATACAATATGGAATTTTTGAAATGTGTTAAATATACTTTCTAAATCTGGAATCTTAGGCTATAAGAACGTTCTTTTTTTTAATTTCATTGAAGCTATCACACCTATTTAATAGAACATTCCAAAGAAAAAGCGCGAAGATAAACTCGTGGCGTTTGGCGCTAAATTTTGAATAGTGACCTGCCTTTCATAATTTTAAGAGAGAAGCATATTCGTTGATATATACAAGTAGATTTAGAGTAGAGGTCCCGATAGCGTAATATTTAGTGCGTTGGAATTTCATGCTAGCGACTTGGGTTTAATCCTTCTTGTGTGCAAATCTTTTTTTTACTTTTTCAGCTCGATTTTACGTCTTCTTTCCGGAATCGGACGGAAGACCTCTCGTTGCTCGCAACGAGTTTCATATCTAGTATTCTTACTATTTTCGTATTGACCAACTTTTGGAAATGACCTTTGTCCGGTCCATTTCTCCAGAATAGCTGAAGATATGAAAGATTACTGTGTCAGATATCATAGATCTGGACTTGAAGATGTGTCGAACAACATTTTTTCCGTCGTCAATTCTTCCGGTCGTCACAGAAAAGGGGATTTAAAGTCGATTTTTTAAATTTCTTTGTCTTTCTTTCTATCTTTTTCTGTGATATTCATGGCATAAGTAAAGGCCCCTATTTGCTGATTTTACGTATAACCAGTTTCTTGATTTGATAAAGAAGGAATTAAATATCTTTGAATGTCTAAGAACTTTTGCAAACGTAGGTTCAACGTTTCCTTAAACACTAAAAAATATTATTTTTTTTTCTCATAAATAAACTTCGCGGGGGGAAAATCCATTGTACAATACCCAAGTGTGCAAGTAAAGTCTTTGACGCCGCGATGGCGAAAGGACCGGTAGAAAAACTTCCATGGTTCAATTGAGACGAGATTTTAGAAAATAAAGTGTGTATATTATATATATCATATGTGTTCATCTTATTCCCCCCCTCCCCATTTCGTTTTCGTGAACTGTAAAAGACCTATCTCCCACCTTTCTCACATATTGAAATGAATGCCAATTCGGCTTTAATTTTTTACATTCTACATAAACTGACCTTGACATTTACATAACAAGACACTGTTCTTAAAGTAAAGAAAATGATAAGGCTTAATTTTTTTAAACAAAATAATGGTAATTTACAAGTCTATATTCAAGAGCCCCCCCCCCTTCCCGGAAGCGCGCAGACAGGTAGACTTCGCAGATGTAACATCTACAACGTACAAGTAACGTTTTAAAAGTTTCATTCATAAAAATCAGTTCCCCTGATGTCATCTGATAACGTGCCATCATTCATTCTTCCTATGTTTTGTTTGTAGAATTTATAATTATTTAATTTATTTTTTTTTTATCTTGAGAAAATAAAGATTTTCAGCTGCATTTATTAGCATTTCGCGTTTTCTTGTATATATCTATTACTTGCAAATGAATAATGTCATTAAATAATACAGAACAAATCAAACTTTATTTCCATCTTTTTTATTCATTCATAAATCCTTAGATCCGCTCCAATAGTTGCGCGATGCCCTCACCGCTACTGTAAACAAAACATTCATAACGCCGAAAATGTCCATGATTCCGCTGAACTAAGAAAGTTTACACGTGGTTTATCATCTCACAACAAACATCAGATCTATCTAATGCAGGATTGCTCGAGTTAAAGAGGAAAATTCAGGAATTATTTTGCGTCCGCCATATTTTGACCTG
The DNA here is from genome assembly GCF_032062105.1 of Saccostrea cuccullata. Classification (NCBI taxonomy): domain Eukaryota; kingdom Metazoa; phylum Mollusca; class Bivalvia; order Ostreida; family Ostreidae; genus Saccostrea; species Saccostrea cuccullata. Next base: position 1,794 of record NW_026927910.1, read on the forward strand.
AACCTAGGCGACATTTTGTAATTAAGGTCTTCCGTTTCAGACGGAAGACCTTATAGTGATTCTACTGTTTCTTCTTTTTAAGGTCTTCCGTTTCAGACGGAAGACCTTATAGTGATTCTACTGTTTTTTCTTTTTATTATTAAGGTCTTCCGTTTCAGACGGAAGACCTTATAGTGATTCTACTGTTTTTTCTTTTTATTATTATTATTTTTTTCCCTTTTTGTATTGACGATTTCTCAGAGATGACTGGACGGATTCTCATGAAATTTTCAGAGATGATAGAAAGTCAAAATATCTTTCAAATGCAGTTTTCAGTTTTTCAAAATTCACTTCCGGTCGTCAGATATGTCCGATTTCCGCTTTTTTCAAAAAAATTTTGTCCCAGTCATATCTCAGAAACGGTAAGAGATGAAGACACCAAACTTATATGAGTAATAGATCTTGATAAGTAAGCAAAACCATTTTGGTTAACACAGTTCGCCGTCACTTCCGGTCGTCACAGGAAGTGATCAAAGAAATCGAAAATTTCAACTTTTCTTTTTTGAAACTTTTTTTACAGCACAAAATAGTATTTTATTTGTAGTTTCGAAATATGTCAGTCTCACTGGAAACAAAAACGACGACTTCCGGTTATAAGAGAAAAACTACAAAATTTGAGTATTTTTCTTTCCCATAAATATTTTTTATAGATAAAGTATTTTTAATGATTTTTGGATATGTTATTCAGACTACAAATATCTACAGTAACGTCAAATATCTTTGTAAAATTCACTTCCGGTCGCGTGATTTCCTGTCCTCAAAATGAGAACTTATCATAGCTAGATCTCGAAAACGGAAAAAGATTAAGACACCAAACTTATACAATTGGTAAATCTTGATGAGTAGGCAACTTCAGTTTGGATAAGATTGTCCGCCGTCACTTCCGGTCGTCACAGGAAGTGTTCCAAAAAATCAAAATTTTCAAATTTTCTTTTATGAAACTTTTTTGGCATGACGTTATAATATCTTATTTGTATTTTTAAAATATATCAGTCCAACCGGAAACAAAAACGTCAACTTCCGGTTTTAAGAGAAAAACTGCATAATTTTAGTATTTTTCTTTCCCCTAAATATTTCTTATACATGACATATTTGTAACGATTTTTGGATATGTAATTCACACTGCAAATGTCTACAGGAAGGTCAAATATCTTTGTTAAATTCACTTCCGGTCGCGTGATTTTCTGTCCTCAAATGGAGAAGTTATCATAGCTAGATCTCGTAAACGATAAGAGATTAAGACACCAAACTGTTTCAAGTGGTAGATCTTGATGAGTAGGCAAAACCAGTTGGGATAACATTGTCCGCCGTCACTTCCGGTTGTCACAGGAAGTGATCAAAGAAATCGAAAAATTCAACTTATCTTTATAGAAACTTGTTGCATCACATTATAGCATCTTATTTGTAGTTTTGAAATATGATAGTATCACCGGAAACAAAATCGACAACTTCCGGTTAAAAGAGAAAAACTACATACCCGGTAATTTGAGTATTTTTCTTTCCCATAAATACTTTTTATAGTTAAAGTATTTGTAATGAGTTTTGAATATGTTATTCAGACTGCAAATGTCTACAGTAATGTCTAATATCTCAGAAAAATTCACTTCCGGTCGCGTGACTTCCTGTTCTCAAAATCAGAAGTTATCATTGCTAGATCTCGTTAACGGTAAGAGATTAAGACACCAAACTACTAGGGGTGGTAGACCTTGATGTGTAGACAAATCCTTTGAGTTTAAGTTCATCCACCGTCACTTCCGGTTGTCACAGGAAGTGATCAAATAAATCAAAAATTTAAACTTTTCTTTATGGAATCTTTCTTAGTATTACCTTATAGCTTCTTACTATTAGTTTTGAAATATGTCAGTTCCATTGGAAACAAAAATGACGACTTCCGGTTATGAGAGAAAAACTGCATAAATTGAGTTTCTTATTATGCCATAAATATCTTTTATAAAAAGAGTATTTGAAATGATTTTGGGACATGTTATTCAGACTGAAAATGTCTAGAGAAACCTCAAAATGAGACCTTTGACCCTTACTCAAAAAGTAATAAAGAAATATTCATTACCTTTTTCTAGATTCAGCTTCAAGTGTTTATCTCAAGTTTACCTTTCTCTCTCTCTCTCTCTGATGACCTTGACCTTTGCCCTTGATAAATGACCTTGTTCTTTGGCCCCATTGACCCAAAGGTCACAATCAAGCTTACGGTCGTGGAGGTATTTGCAACTCTTACTCTAACAAATGCTTATAAAATATCCCCTCCTTTCTCTAAAAACAAAACAAAACAATCAATACCAACTTAGAGAAAATGTCTACAAGTAAAACGAAACGAAATATCGGCATAAGATTCGTAATAAAAGAAAGAAGAGACCTGAAAGAAAGTGTCCTGAGAGTTTTAAGGTGAGTCTTTGAAGTATTTTGAAATTCTAGTGAATATCGGCAAAATCTGCATTTTTTTTCTGTCTGAAATTAAGTTATTGCTTAGCATAAAAATCAATTAAAACTCGTATTGGATATTTCTGCAATTATTGTTAATATCATTCGATTCTCCTGCTCCATTACGACATTTTAATACCAAGTATTCTTGCTTTCTTAGGTGTATGGAATTTATTTTAATTTTATTTAGATTTAAATATGAATCGGCTGAAACTCGGAAATGACGATTTTTCATATCAATTAAATTTCCACGCAATTGAGATAGGTCAATTGCAGTTACCCCGCTTGATACGATATGGTGTTGAAAAAATGCCCATGACTCACTCACTCTTTTTCCGGGATTTTGAATTTACTCTGCAACTGACCACGTGTATTAGTTTCGCTTTACAACTCTGTATATGCTAAGTGTCATTGCTTCACTGCAAATGTGTCCCATAATTATTCTAATCACTTTCCTACATACAATATCACATCAAACAGCCAATATCTCAGTTTTTTAAGAAATTTGACCGGGACTTTACTACGAAACTATTTCTTTTACTTCGAAACTCTTTCCTTCAACCTTAAAATACTAAGCTTACAAAATACCTGAAATGTTGTGGAAGTTGGTGGCTCAGTGGTTAGCGTGTCCGACTTTCATACTAATGGTTTTGGGATCGAGACCAGATGGAGGAATTGATATATATTTTTTTTTTGCATTTTGTTTTTTTTTTTAAAATACAAAAATATTCTTCTTACAGATAAAAGAGGAGAACGGAAGACCTTATTTGTTGCTGTAGCAACAAGAGTTTCTAGTTATTATTATTTTTCTTCTTCTTCTTCTTCTTCTTCTTCCTGGGTACTTTTTTGTCCGGGAATGATCTCGTAAACTATACATCCGACTAAGGTGAAATGTTTTTAGGGTCAGTAGACATGTTATGTAGATTTGCGGAACGAAGGTCATTTTGCGCGCACGTGCTTGCAAGAGCGTGCACGTGCAACGTGAAATGACCGATTTAATTGATATAGGCGTAACTTTTTAAATTTTTGATGAAATACTTTGAAACTTATAACATAGGGATATATTAGTAGCATAGACAATATGACATGGTCAAAATAGCAAGATCTCACGCGCATGCACGTGCGCTTTGCTCTGATTGGCTGAAACTAAAGTCTCAATATCTTTCTTGTTTTTTGACGAAATCCTTTGAAATTTTGAAAATAGCCATGCATTAGAATATCCTAAAACATGATATATAGCAATTATCATGAAAACACGTGCATGCACGTGCGCTGCAATCTGATTGGCTTAAACTTTAAATAGCTATAACTCCTTTGATTTTCAACCAAACAGGATGGGATTTGGAACTTAGATAGATATACTGGTCTACTACAAGTAAATATGGTCACCATGCACATGCATACACGTGCATGTACGTGCGCTGCAATCTGATTGGCTGAAACTTTAAACAGCTATAACTCCCTTGGTTTTCAACCAAACGGGGTGGGATTTAGAACATAGATAGATGTAACGGACATCTACAAGAAGGAATGGTCACCATGCTCATGTATGCACGTGTGTGCACGTGAAATGAGCAAAATAAAAAAAACCACTTGAATGAGTGCATCTTTTTAATACTTTTGGATTAAATACTTTAATATTTAGTATATTAAAATATATAGATTGTGTAGACAAGATGATATGGTCATTACGCACATGCATTCACATGCGCACAAGTGCAATGCTAAAATTTGAATAACTTTGTACACTTCTGGGTAAACGTTGTTAAAGTCTCAAATGCATCGAGTTTGACTTATTTAATGAAGCTTCCAGGGAATATGGCACCAAAAGGGAGTTGGGGAGCGTTTGGGGAACATCTGTAACGGTCCCCGTTACAATTAGCACTAGTTACTTTCATTTTATGAAAACTCATGTTTCACGAGATATTCTCCCTTGGAATTTGGAAAGATTTTCTTTTATGAAAATTCCTCTTGGATAAATGTGAGTAGTGCGAGCATTCTTCTAATATTGAATTTAAAAAGACTCAAAATTCCTTGAAGGAAATTTTTTAGCGTTATCCTCTGTGGCCTATAGGCCTCGTGTTTTTCTAATATTGCTAGAGCTACATGAACTCGGTTTTTAATTTCAGTACCATCAGATGAAATAACACATGAAGGTTCAGAAATGATTAATTTCCTTCCTAAGTCATACCCCGGAGCCTGCTGTGTCAGCACTAAAGGTAACTAGTCGAAAAGTCTAATTTTCCCGACTTAATATTAGATTTGTTTTCACTCAAAATTATTTCTTCTTTTTCAGATGATACGATAAGTATTGCAAGTACATTATCTAATCATTCGCATGATCAGCATCACCAAGAAACGATCTCTACTATATTAAAGAATATGAAGTTTCTCAACAGCGACAAAAGAGCCACTCAAACACTCGTCGCAGATGTGTAAATGACGTCATCGTGTAGATGCGACATGCAGTGTGATTTGTATTTTGTTTTTCTTGATAAAGTGATTAAAATTAATTGTAAGACATCAAATTTTTAGCTTGCTTTTTTCGCAGAAGTATGCTTTCCCACACCAGAAGATGGTATTTTGTTGAACATTCTGGGAGCTTCTTTAGTTCATTGATTTTTGGAGATAATTGCTTCCGTTCGGTTTCCTTTATTACTTATGTGCACTAATTATTGCCTTTCTATAAATCTTCTGAATCAAGGGAAACATGTAAAGTTAACGACCTTCTCGAACTACATGCAGTTGTTTACCGATGTATCGAAGTATATCGAAGTGTATCATTACGTACGAAGACACTTCTCTTTCACTAGATCTTGACGTAATTTGTAATTAACCATTTTCTTCGGAGATTCTGATGGATGAAAGTCTGTGTTACTGACATTGGTTTGACAGTCTTCACTAGGATAATTTGGGGTTAAGCGGAAATTGCGCGTTATTCAAAATCAATTAACGACAGTAAATTGTTCAGGATTGCTGACGAAAATCCAAATATATGAGACTTTCACAGAAGATATTCTTTAAAAAAATCCTCGTTATCAGAAGTTAACATGTTCATTAGAAAAGGAGTAGTAATTCCAGATTAGCGTACAGAGCTCCAAAAATTCAACATCTTTTAATTAAAGATTTCTGAAGTTTCATGCTGAAATTTATATTTGAATTACACATTTTACATATATTTGATAACTGTAATTGGTTGACATCAATTTTCCAGTTGAAACATCTAATTAAGATACATAAATGTCTACAATTAAACAGCTATATGAAAAAAAAACCAATGAGCCACATAAAGCAAACTATCAAATTTTAAAACTCACCCAATGTTGATCCTTTATTAAATTATAAAATTTTTACACAAATTGAAAACCTAATTCTATTTTAATAAAAAGTTAAGCTTATGCATGTGTTTGGCTGATACGACGCTGAGAGTTCTGTCGTCTGCGTTGCATGGCCAAGCACGTGCTTCATCTGGCAGACGTTAGTAATTTTCTACGATCGTTTGTTATCTCCGACAAATTTACAACACCAGCAGCAGTGAGCGAAACATCTGAGATCTCGTGTTTACATTGATGGAATACAAGAAGGGGATTTCAATGAAGTATGCCTAAACTTGCCCGATTTTACATTAATTTTGGGAATCCGGTTGCCATTTATTACGCAGGACAAAATGTCCAAGGATACCTTAACGTTGAAGTTGATAAACCGTTAAATCTGCAATGTAAGTAGACTCAGATTAATTATGATAGTTTTCATGACAAAGACACAGAGCAAATGTTAAAAGAAACGGACGGGACCTAGCCGGGTTTCAAGTTTGGGGAAAGGGAACGTCATGGAAACAATATTTCAATAGAGAAGTTTTCGGGTCTGTTTCGGCCATTTTCTCATGCAAAACATATCTCATGCAAAACATATTTATGTTTATGAAGTCAAAGTTTGTTTAAAATGCATTTCTTTACATCATTATACATACGGTGTTCTTAAATTTTTCTTTCCTGCATGTAAACAAATTTTGGATCAAGTTTAACCCTTTTGATCCAACAGTTGCTCTCTTCCAATGAAAATTATGAGTTGATTTGGTAAATTTAAAAAACTACATAATTCTCTCTTACACAGAACCGATGCCTACAAGAATTATCATCTTAAAATTTGGTTACGGAATAAGTTGCATTAACGAATGTACCTACAACTTGCTGCAGTTAAACCATAAATTTTCATTGGCTCAATGAATCATTAAATGATATTAAATAAATCTGCAAGCGTTCGTGTGAAATGATCAATCATTATGCTAATCGCTGAATTTTTCGTAATTGTAGCATTCATGCATCTGAGGTAGACATTGATAGAGCCATCAGCTTACTCTGTTTTACTCATTACATTGAATCTGTTTTCTCGTCTTAATGATATCCGAATTTTCAAAAATATGTTTTTCTCACTTGTTTGTGAAGCTGATATCGTCTGTAATGATTTCTAACTGCTACATTATGGTGTAGGTCATTTGTAAGCTGTTTTCTCTTAATGGGTTTCACTGAGAGCTCCTGTTTGTTAATTTATTGCAAATTTTATAAATCTCTGAGGACCTCCGAGGAAATATTTCTTGTAGGAAATCACACAAACTTTTAATCCCTTTGGGAGATTTTGAGTAATTTGCTGGCATTTCATGCCATAAACTTCCGCCTGTCTGAACGTCTCGACAACAACAAGAAAACGGTCAACATATAAATTGAATTATCCATGAGAAATTTACAAATAAACTCATCTAAATTGTAAAATAATTTGATCATCCGAATCAGTCCTGATGTCCATTTATATGCTGGAATCTCAAATGAAGCAACACGGTATTCGTGCTTTTGATAACTCCCCAAATGGATTTTGATACGATGCATATCCTTTAATTGTGAGAGTTCATGAAGATCTAACGGCGAAGTTCTCATTTGCAATCAATGAAAAGAATATTTTCAAGAAAATTAAGCATCAATTTAAAGGTAGAGCTTTGCAATGAAACCAGACAAATATGATATGATTCCAATAATTAGCAAAGACATACCAGAGGGTAGAGTAATGTTAAGAAACATTGTTAATTAAATATTAAAAATATGACAATTTTATGTCTCAATTGAAATATAAGGAGATAACAAATAGTTTAAAAGCACAAAATTCCATTCAAACAATACAAAACACGGACCCCTTAAACTTCAAAGATGGGATCAGGTGCTATAGAGGAGTAAACATCCCTTGCCGATCGGTGCGTCCGTCGTGTGCTCCATGTCATGTTCGGGAAAACCCGTCAAAAATTCAGTGTGTAAATAAAGGCCTAACAAGTCAGTCGAGCATTTGACTTTATGATAAATTGTACAAATTGTATTTGCTGACAAGATCAGTGTAACTTACGCCAATATACGTATTTGCTAACAATTCAAATCATTCTTACTTACGAATTGATGACTTTAAACAAGATAGTCGATATTCTTGCTTCTTCAATTTGTTTGTCAACAACTTACCTCTTTTTAGAAATTGCTTATAGGTAGAGGATGCTCTTGCGTTTCAGGTAAATAGTTAATCGTGTAAAAATCTACGATTACTTAAACATTTATCTCTATTTGATTTGCCCACGAAAATAAGAATTACATGTACATTGTTTTCAGAGTTGAAAACCCCAAGTTTTTGTTCATGCATATATATCAATATAATAATTATAGGTGTTGATAGACTATCGCATAGAAAATCGTTCTTTTCATTTGAGGATAAATAAAACTTAGCTGCAGAACTGTAGCGTTATGGTTTTATATGTTAGTTTTTGACAAAGACAAATATACATGTATAAATCCATAACGCTACAGTTCTGCAGCTAAGTAAAACCTAGTTGATGCGTATTTGGAAGATTTATCATGTTTATTGTAACTGAACATTGAACAAAAACGTTTTATAAAAACTAATTAAAAATTCTTAAGGTATCCGGGTGTATGTGAAAGGTGAAGCATTTGTCCACTGGACTGATCAGCGCATGCGTGGACCAGCTCCTTTGCGAACCCCTGGAACACGTCATCACTCGGCTCACGAAGAATACTTTGACTTCACAACGACAGTTCTTGGAAGCAATGGTATTGGACGGAATCTTACATACGTCACAAAATTGCTCTTACAGTTAAAAATGAAAAGACATAAATGTATTTCTACACGTTGTTTGATGTTTTTTTTTCTTTTATGTTTTTCTTATAGAAAATGATGCTCCAAAGTTAACATTACTACGAGGGAACTATTGTTACCCATTTCAGTTCCAGCTCCCTCAAAACCTCCCATCCTCATTTGAAGGGGAATATGGTCACGTAAGGTACACAATTAAAGGGACCATAGAAAAACCAAAGAGGTTTACCCACGTGACTAAAACTGCCTTTTCTGTGATTGGTCCACTGGACTTGAACACTTTTCCACAAATAGAAGTGAGTTCTACTGGTTGGTTATAAATGAGAGATATTTTAAAATTTTAACAGTTTTAATTAGGGTCAGGAATTTTCTTGTTTCAGTCTCCAACTGGCATGACGCTTACGAAGAACTTGTGTTGTTTATGTTGTACTTCTGGCCCCATAAGTGCTTTTCTGTCGCTTCCAAGAAGGGGCTATGTTCCAGGAGACATAATTCCCGTGACAGTCGAACTCGAAAATCTGTCAAGTCGGAAAATAGCAAGTTCGTCCATAACACTCACAATGGTACACGTAATATGTAATAAATTGTATTTTGACGACCTTCAATCTTTCTTTCTAGAGTCTTATTTTTAAATGACTCAAAATGGTATATAAATTCAAATTTCATTCTTATATTTTTTTTCAGACAACGAATTTTCACAGCTCTGACGAGTCTCGAACTGTAAGCACACAGATCGACAAAATCATGCATGGTTCAGTACCCCGGGGCACAACAAGCACGTGGGCAGACCAGGGGATTCCCCTTCCTGCACTCCCTCCCAGTTTTCTATTTGGATGTAACATTATAGATATACAATACAAATTAGAGGTACATAATAGGGTTACATATATACATGTAACTGTAGAATATGATCATATATTTAATTATTTCGATGTTTTTGTCTCTAGGCAACCTTTCAGATTAACTATAAGCGTAAGATTATATGTTTATTAAATAGAATTTCTATTCCTCGTAATTTTTATTCGGGATTAAAGGTGTTTGCCCTCCGAAATATTAAGGTTTGACTGTTTTGATAAATACGAACAGCTTCTCCGTGTGATCCTTGGTATCCTGGCGTAACCTTTATACAACAGGGGATACCTACTACCCCCTAGGTACCTGATCCCACCTTAAGAATTTCCAGAGGCTTTAGTTTATGCCCTGTTCACAAAGTAGTTTTTATGATGTCGACCATTGTTCATTATCTTCTCCGTTTTTATTAAACCTGCCTTGGCGCAAAACCAAAGCTGATTTGGACAATATACTTTAGACACACTTTCTGTTTCTGACATTTTGATTTCTAGCATATCTATTCAGATACCAAAAACCTTCCGTTATTAAAAATGAAATATTTTGGGAATTGATAGTTGTGTTATTGTGCAGGTGTAAATATATTTATAAGAAAATCTGTAACAGATGTTCTGAAAACTTAGATAAAATTCTTTGTAAAAAATCAGCCATCAGTGTTCTAGAGAGAGAGCTGATCGTTATGATACTGAAAGTACAGCGGGAAGAATTCATCGCTGAATGTTTAGTTTTGACAAATACATCTCCATGATCTCTAAGTCTTCAATTCGATACATCACTGAGTTGGATGTTCAATATACATATACTTCAACGATATACAGTAAAACTCGGTTATAACGAAGTAACGAGGAAATTTTTAAAACCAAGATTCTGAATTGGTATGAGGAAGTATTGAGCAAGTATTACTGTATAAGCGAGTATAACCAAGTTCTACTGTATATTTGAAGATCACCGAGTCTTAAATTTTCTTAATTAAAGTAAAGAAAATAAATTGCAGTGGATTATAAATTTGAAAAGTGCGTTCATAATACATCAAACAAACTTTTCTCCTTGTACTTTAAAGAATAAATGTATTCTTGTTTTAAGTTACGAGTGAATGCTGTTGGACCGTCTTTTGAGATGTATGTACCACTAGAAATCATTGTTGGAACCATGCCATTACGTTCTACCATGAGACCAATCCCACAATCGCCTCGACATGACTCAAGGTCACGGGGTCAACGATCCACGTCATCGCATGCTTCTTCGGATCAGTATGCTGGTGAGCTGATTTCAAAAATCCACTTGTGTTTCTCCATTCAGTCAATTATAATTTGGGTATTAACAAAGAAATAAATATTAAATTACAAAAAATCAATGCATGCAAAAACTCTGTAAAATAGGACAGCACGTAAAATACTTAATCAAATTCGAGTCAAAACACTTTTACCTTGAAAAGGGATTACTTAACAAATAGTAATTCTATTTATAGTATCACTGACCTATATGGAGTCCCGGTTGGGAGGGGTCTGTATTAAGGAAGAAGACGACCCTGAGGACATGAAGGGGGACCACCACTTCTCTCCTGTCTATCCGTACTACATATGGACGGACTGATGTAAAAGAACAACCCCACCATGCATTTGTGATTTCTGAATTGTCATAGCGCCACTGTTGTGTGATGGAAGACCTATTAGTGCTTCAACTTTTTGTCCAAACTTGTGACAAGAAGAGTAAAATCAAAATCACGACTTGTAATTCGGTTCCATTCCTCTTTATTGCAACATACTAGTAGTTTACGTGCGTTTATGAGACAAGATCAGGGTATATGCTAATGTTTTGTAATTATCAGTACCCTATGGACATTTCACTCCACTTAATCTGATGAAAAAAGGAATATATTTTTTCAGTAACTCACTTGAAAGAATAAAAGTGTACAAATATCATAACATAAAAGTGTTGTTTTAAGCCAAGTTTACAGAAAATACAACAGTGACCTGTTATAACAGTACCGAGCAAATCATCCAGACTGAAGTCCCCAAATAACTAAGTGTTTGTAGTCTAAATAGATTTACATATAAATAAATTTATTCCAATTCCCATTAATTTTACTCCGAAGGTGTAGATGAAGCATCCGAATCAATGATGCTGAGTGGAAGTCAAATTCACAGGCTTGTTAACCCTGGTTCTTTTTAAGAGACCCTGTGGTGAGCCACAGGAGTCTGAAGGTTTTATTGTCATAAAAAAATGCGGGTAAGAATTTTAACACCCTCAAGTAAAATTTTAGTTGAGGGTGGGAAATTTTTTTGCCTGATTTTTTTTTCGATAAAAACTTAAGACTCCTAGGGGTGAGCATACCAAAGGCAAACTATCAAATTTCTAGCTCATGCAGTTCTAAGGACATTGTTAAAGATGAAGTCATACAGTCTGTAAGTCTTCCTTTAGTACACTTTACATTATGTAGAAAGTTCATCAATGAACAGCTGTGATCCAAAGAAAAAACAAGAGGCCCAGGGGCCTTATAGGTCACCTGAGTATCATGTAACAACTTTCCAAAAATCGAATTTGGTTCTGTTTTAAACCAGAGGCCATGAAATTCACAATTTTGAAAGAGGCACCATTGCTTATCATAATTATATACTTAACACGCTTACTCTATTTACTTAATACCCAGAGGTAGATCAGAGTAAAAAAAGAGAAAATGCACTTCCACTTTGTAACCCGTTGTGCACCCCACCCCAAAGAAACCACTGACCCAGGAGCTACATATTTCAAAATTTTGAAAATTTTATCCTAATTTTACTTCATCATAAATGGTTGATTATTACCTAAGAGCAGATTTCAAAGCATTAATTTATTTTCAGACTATGTAACCCTCCTCCCCCCCCCAACCCCCCCACCCCCCGATCCAGGGGTATGAAATTAACGATTTTGCTAGATGCACCTTTCTTCATCCTAAATAAATATACTTGGATCATTAGCATAACACCCAGGAGCAAAGGAAAAGATTTTCAAAGAAGTAATGTATTTTCACTAAATAATCAAAAGACCCCCCCCCAACTTTACACCAAATGGCAAAACCCCTGATACAGGGGCCAGGAAATTCACCAATTCGGTTGAGGCATTATAACTTTATACTAAGTTAGTTTATTTAATGATAAGGAGCAGAGAAGAAGATTTTAAAAGAATTAATGCATTTTCACTATATAATCAATAGAACCCTGACTCAACACCAGAACCCCTGACCCTGGGGCCATGAAATTCACAATTTTGGAATAGGCACTTTTGCTCATCATAACTATGTACTTAGTTAGTTTATTTAATACCCAGGAGCAGAGAAGAAGATTTTGAAAGAATTAATGCATTTTCATTATATAATCTATAGAGCCCCGCCCTAACACCAGAACCCCTGACCCTCGGGCCATAAAAGTCACAATTTTGGAAGAGGCACTCTTGCTCATGATAACTATGTACTTAGTTAGTTTATTTAATACCAAGGAGCAGAGAAGAGGATTTTCAAAGAATTAATGCATTTTTACTATATAATCAATAGAGCCCCGCCCTTATACTAGAACCCCTGACCCTGGGGCCATAAAATTTACAATTTTGGAAGAGACACTCTTGCTCATCATAACTATGTACTTTGTAAGTTTATTTAATACCCAGGAGCAGAGAAGAAGATTTTTAAAGAATTAATGCATTTTCACTATATAATCAATAGAGCCCCGCCCTAACACCAGACACCCTGACCCTGGGGCCATAAAATTCACAATTTTGGAAGAGGCACTCTTGCTCATGATAACTATGTACTTAGTTAGTTTATTTAATACCAAGGAGCAGAGAAGAAGATTTTCAAAGAATTAATGCATTTTTACTACATAGTCAATAAAGCCCCACCCTAACACTAGAACCCCTGACCCTGGGGCCATGAATTTCACAATTCTGGTAGAGGACTCAATGCTCATTACATTCATGCTAACAGTTTGCCTGCTTGATGTCCAGGAGTAAAGAAGAAGATTTTTGAAGATTGCAATAATTTTAGTGGTTTTGGCCCCACCCCTCAGGCCCCAGGAGGCAGGGACCATGAAATTCACAATTTATGTCCCCCTTCACCCATAGATGCTGTATACCAATTTTGGTTGAAATTGGGTCAGTGGTTTCAGAGAAGAAGCTGAAAATGTTCAAATGTTAACACACGACGCACGACGACGGAAGAAAACGGATAGCAATAGGTCACCAGAGTGACTCAGGTGACCTAAAAAGATTTGCTTGAAAATAAATTATCTTGCTGAGTTAACATACACCACAAAAATCAAATTTATACTAGTGTGACTCATGCAGGTTCAATAGTTGGTTACCATATAAGTAAATGGTGAAGCACTTGGTTATCTGGGGCTCGAATCCTGGATTGGTTCATCCCATTTTACTCTGATTTTAATTTAGTGCCGTGACCAGGATCCAGAATTAATGGAAAAAGAGTCTGGGTTTGTATCTTACATGTATCAGGCAAAGAGACCTTAGTGATGATCAAGCGGCTTTGATAGCCAAAGAGCTCATTTGATACAGCACTTGTTAAAAATTCGTAGTGACAGGTTTTAATCTTTTTTGGTCATCTGTTGGTTCACGCATCCTTTATGTTTATACAAACCAATGCATTTTTAAAGGTACTTGGACACAGATTTGAAGTTAATATTTTCTCATTTTTTCTGTATAATATCACGAATTATATATTTTAATAGCATTTCACACAAAAATTAATTAAAAATCTTATTTCATTTAAAAGTTATTAAAACTTTAAATTTTTTGGCAGGTTTGATTGACACATCCTTGCACTTTCACAAATTTTAACTTTATTCTTAATCCTTAGGAAAAGTGGCAATTTTTATGTGTTTTAATGAGAAATATTAAAACTTTTATCAAGAAAAATAATTTTATTCAGAGTAGAAATGTTAGAAAGCAAAACACCTTCACAAGTATCGTCATTCCGAACTAAGAGATGCGTACAGAGTTTAGCAAATCGAGCACACTCTTGTTATGTACACAGTTTTTGTAAACAGGGCTCGAGTTCTGTTATTGTTTATATTTAGAATTCACCGGGTGCGTTCAATGTCACAGTCTGCTTACCACAACTGCACGGACTGACAATATATTGTGTGTTTGTTTTGCTTTCGAACGTGTCTACTCTGAATTTTCTGGATTATAGTATTAATATTTTTCATTTATACAAAACGAGATTGCCACTTTTCCTAAGGATTAAGAATAAAATTAAATTTGTGAGAGTGCAAACCCGCCGAAAAATTTGAAATTTCAATATCTTTTAAACGAAGTAAGATTTTTAATTAATTTTTGTGTGAAATGCTATTAAAATATATCAGTCGTAATATTATAGAGAAAATAATAACTTCAAATCTGTGTCCAAGTACCTTTAAATTTCCTTCAAGAATAATTAAATGCCATAAAGTTTTAAAAAATGTATTCCCACATTTTTTGTACAATATACAAAGAAAATGAAGTAAAATTCATGATTTCTTCAAATCCCTATATCTGAAAAACATGGCTGATGTGAATGATATAATGTCCTTGAAATTAATTTCTGATAATGATTGCGATCACAAGACAACAGTAAATGGTCAATATAAAGCACTAGTCCACTAGAACTTGAACTCTTTGTATTTTTTCGCTGCTTTCCCACCATCCTGTTGTTGTTTCTTTCTTTTCTGAAAAACAAGAGCACAAACATGATTGAAATACATCTGTGCCGACATGTTAATACATGTATATAAAGAGATAATTTAAACAATTTTATGCTAATGCCTTCTTCAATATAAGGAAAATGTATAACTGTCAAAACTGGTTTAAAGTTTATTTCTGAAATGATTTTCTCCATTTTTAGCATAAAATTTTTTCAAAATCAGCTGGATTTTTTATGATATGCATAGATATGTTACTTCTTTTACTTTTATTAAAACAAGATTTCAGGTTTTTTTTTCTAAGAATCTACAAAATCATGACTGTTCTTTACAAGTAAATGTAAATATGCATAATTAAAGCTCTAAATGGCTGAATTATAAAAGAAAATACATGGAACTAAAGACCTATTAATAACTCATGACTGCTTGTAAGAAGTAAAGGGTAAAATACCTTTTGTTTGGCTGCGTGTTCAGCCACCATATCACTCAGATCCTCCTTCTCCAGCTGTGACTGCTGCTCCCTCATCGTCTGGTCGTACTTAGCCTGCATGGCGGCCGTGTCCAGGTCTAACTCCTCGGGATTCAGCGCCACCTCTATACCCTCTGTACCAGGCTTGTCTTTCTTACCAGCTGTTACCTATAGAGAGCAAATAAAAATGATAGTTTCGTCATTTAAATCATGGACTCTACAATGGAATAATTATTGCTTGTTCATATATTTCATGGTCCAGCCTTATCCGTAGAATGATAATTTTGACAATGTATCAGTTCAGTGAATTTTAAATTTGTTGGTAGCAACTTGTTAAATTACTTCCCAAAAATCGCTAAAATTTTGTTTGCCCATTAACACTGCTATCACAATGTGTAGTAAATACTAGTACTTACAGCTGTAGTGTCATATACGTGGGCGGATCCCATCATAGCTCCACCCACTGCTGCCTTTTTCTCTGGTAAGATGGTGTAGAGAGCTGGTGTTTCTCCTCCCTGATCCATGGCATCCTCTATCCTCTTCTTCCTCAGTTCAATCATGTCAGGGGTCTCCATTCCCATTGGTACAGAGGTTATTCCACTGGGAGTCACCAGACTGAAAAATACAATTTACTCCTTTACAACAAATTTGCTTTACATACATGTAATTAATTTTTTTAAATTCAATCTTAGTCTGAAATCAAAAACTCATGATTCCTTCATATCAGTATGATATACTAATTTGCTTAATTTATTTCAATCTCCATCTGTTCAAAAACTTACAAAAATCTAAAAAAATTAATTTAAGAGAGGCCCTTAAAATATTTTTTCCTTGAAACCAATGGTGTTGCTAACCTTATAAAAGCAACAAGAGGCCCAGGGGCCACATCGCTCACCTGAGCAATTGGCTAGGAAAAAGCACACATGACATCAGATCAGAACTGAAAGTTTACTGAGGGGGGGGGGGGGGGGGGGGGGGGGTCTTGAATTATAACCCCCCAGGGGGTCATGATTTGAACAAACTTGAATCTACACTACCTGAGGATGATTCCCTATAAATATCACTAAGCATGGCTTTCAAGTACTTGAAAAGAAGATTTTTAAAGGTTTCCCTAGATATTCCAATGTAAAACTTTTATCGGCCATTTGGCCCCACTCTACTGCCGGGGGTCATGATTTGAATAAACTTGAATCTACACTACCTGGGGATGATTCCACATGAGTTTCATCTTTCCTGGTCCAGTGGTTCTTGAGAAGAGGATTTTTAAAAGATTTTTCCTATATATTCCTATGTAAAACTTTGATCGGCCATTTTTGCCCCACCCTACCCCAGGGGGTCATGATTTGAACAATCTTGAATCTACACTACCTGAAGAAGATTCCACATGAGTTTCATCTTTCCTGGCCCAATGGTTCTTGAGAAGAAGATTTTTATAGATTTTTCCTATATATTCCTATGTAAAACTTTGATCGGCCATTTTGGCCCCACCCTACCCCAGGGGGTCATGATTTGAACAATCTTGAATCTACATTACCTGAGGATGATTCCATATGAGTTTCATCTTTCCTGGCCCAGTGGTTCTTGAGAAGAAGATTTTTAAAGATTTTTCCTATATATTCCTATGTAAAACTTTGATCGGCCATTTTGGCCCCACCCTACCCCTGGGGGTCATGATTTGAACAAACTTGAATCTACATTACCTGAGGATGATTCCATATGAGTTTCATCTTTCCTGGCCCAGTGGTTCTTGAGAAGAAGATTTTTTAAAAATGTCATTAATTTTTCTCTAATTCATAATTATCTCCCCTTGGAAAAGGGCGTGGCCCTTCATTTGAACAAACTTGAATCCCCTTTACCCAAGGATACTTTGTAGCAAGTTTGGTTGAAATTGGCCCAGTGGTTCTTGAGAAGAAGATGAAAATGTGAAAAGTTTACAACAACGACAACAACGCCAACGCCAATGACGACAACGACAACGACAGACAACGGACAAATTTTGATCAGAAAAGCTCACTTGAGCCTTTGGCTCAGGTGAGCTAAAAAGAGGATAAGATAACTTTTTAAGGTAGCTTACCCCTCTGGTCCTGGAGTAACCAGTCCTGAGGTGTCCTCCTCCTCCTCTTCTTCTTCTTCTGACTCCTCTTCTGAGGAAGACTCCTCCTCCATTTCTCCCCACAGAGATTTGTCTATTTCCTCCTCTTGTATTGGAGTCTGCAAAGAATACAGGTAAAATACAAAAAAAAAAATGCGGCATAAACTTTTAAGCATCAATATCCAAGATTCAATCATTTTTTAATTCATTTAAAACACCTTATTTTACTGCTGCATGATTAATAACTGACCTGGAATTCTGAACTCTGTGTTCCAAACACATCACCATACAGTGGTTTACCATTTTCATCCACAGGTGGTTTACCCCAACCACCTGCATGGTATCCAAATGAACAACCCTAAAACAAGAATTCAAAGATTAAGATTAAAAATGTTATAACAAGATTCAAACCTAGTGTAAAATTGTGGCACAGCTGTAATGTCCACTCAGTGGAGGTTTTCATTATGCATACCTCAGGTATGGGTGCACTCAGTCCAGGTATTTTCAGGTTGGGATATGAGGGTGGAGGTCCGTATCGCTGCATGGCAATCAACCAGGGAGGAGGAAACTTCTCAGAATTCTGTTACAAAATACATGAAAATCTTATTGAACAACCACAGTACATGTACATAAGAAGAAACATATTATTATTCTTCAACAAAACTTGCATGTTCAAGTACTCAAGTTCGATCACAAGTTCACAACAGAACTCATGTAAATACAAGTATTAAAGGTTTGATTTCTTTATACATTGTATTTTCTTCTTTTTTTTCTTGTTGAATAAAACAGTGGGCTTACATGTCCCAGTGGCATTCCTAAAGCAGTTTTCAACTCATCTGAGAGATTTCCTGGCTTTTTCTCTTTCAGTCTGGTTTCAAATTCTTTTCCCTATTTAATATCACAAAAAATATATATTTTAACTTAACTTGCTAGTTTGCAAATAAAATTTGACCCATATCAGCAAGTTGTGGGAGTGGAATATACGTGTACATAATCTTTGACTCATGTTCCAACAGACTTCAACTTAATTAAAATTTCCAAAATAAAAAAAATCATCATAAAATTGTGTTTTCAATATTAAGCTTTGTAATGAATTCATTTACTGCAAACTTGAATAGCAAGTTTTTTTTTCAATAGAACTGTAATCTGCAGCAGTATCAAACAAAGTAAATCCCAATAATATCACTTGACAGCCTACCTCATAATACAGATCTCCATGAATGGTCATCTTGGGTTTGGTCTGCCAGCGGAAGAAGGCGTCGTGAAGTTTTTGGTAATCGATGTCAATCTTTCCCATCTTCGGTCGCACCTTCTCCCTCATCTTGGCCTTCAAATTCTTCTGATCCTCCTGTATATAGCAAAATGAATATGCATTTTTATATTTCCATTACATTATTGAGAATGTATACTGTAAATGTATTACATTTGGCGTGTACGATATTTGGCGGAAATTCAATTTTCAACAAGTTGGCACAGATTTGATTTAGCGCTGTCTGAATTTGCTATTTATAAAAGTTAATATACAAGACATTTAGCAATGTACTTGAATTAGCGGACTCTGCTTTCCGCCAAAATCGCTAAATAGAATACACCCCTTAATGTAATACGTTTACAGTATATGATGTAAAAAAGAAAAATCATCCTAGTTACTTGGGATTAAAACAGGATGTTGGATAAACAAGCATCATTTTCCTCTTTAAGAAAGAATTGCTAGGATACTCTGTGTAAGGTATTTGTGTAAAAAAAACCCAAAAGATTCCCTTCTCAATATCTTACATTGAGAATATTAGGTACTTTTTGACTAACAAAAGTAAATAAACATAGGTAATCAGAGATTACAGAGCTCACCTCAACGAATGTTGTCTTTAAGTAAGGCAAAGTCACACAATTAACCAAAAAAAAAGTGTACATTCCAAAAATGAAAATATTTAAGCAATTTTGATCTGATACTTTGAAATAGACCTACATAAAAAATTTAAACTAGTTCTTCTTAATGAAAATGTAATCAAAATCCAGCATCTGAAGCAAATTTGAGATTTTCATCTCTTGATGCAACATTTGTGCAAGTTCGGTTTATACTATGTTATATGAGCGTAATAGACCTGCAACCATAACTTTTACCTGGTCTATTATCTGAAAAATGTATGACAAATTCAGCATCCGAAGCAAGTCCATTAGTGTGCATCCTAAGATGTATCGTCCATGCAAGTTTGCTCATTATAGGGCTCATAGTTAATTGGAAATGAAACGTATTAAAAACTAACATTTTCAGTCATCCACAAAAAGTAGGTCAGATTCAGCATCTGAAGCAAGCCTGGTAGTATGCATCCTTAGATGTATCATCCATGCAAGATTGGTCAACATAGGACTTATAGTTACTTGGAAATGAAACCTGCACCAAAAACTTTAACCTGTTCACTCAACCAGAAAATGTAGGTCAGATTCAGCATCCGAAGCAAGCCCAGTAGTGTGCATCCTTAGATGTATCATCCATGCAAGTTTGGTCAACATAGGGCTTAAAGTTACTTGCAAATGAAACCTGCACCAAAAACTTTAACCTGTTCATTCAACTGGAAAATGTAGGTCAGATGCAGCATCCGAAGCAAGCCCGGTAATATTCATCCTTAGATGTATCATGCATGCAAGTTTGGTCAACATAGGGCTTAAAGTTACTTGCAAATGAAACCTGCACCAAAAACTTTAACCTGTTCATTCAACTGGAAAATGTAGGTCAGATGCAGCATCCGAAGCAAGCCCGGTAATATTCATCCTTAGATGTATCATGCATGCAAGTTTGGTCAACATAGGGCTTAAAGTTACTTGCAAATGAAACCTGCACCAAAAACTTTAACCTGTTCACTCAACTGGAAAATGTAGGTCAGATTCAGCATCCGAAGCACGCCTGGTAGTATCCATCCTTAGATGTATCATCCATGCAAGTTTGGTCAACATAGGACTTATAGTTACTTGGAAATGAAACCTGCACCAAAAACTTTAACCTGTTCACTCAACCGGAAAATGTAGGTCAGATTCAGCATCCGAAGCAAGCCCGGTAGTATGCATCCTTAGATGCATCATCCATGCAAGTTTGGTCAACATAGGGCTTATAGTAACTTGGAAATGAAATCTACACCAAAAACTGCACCAAAAATGTTAACCTGCTCCAAAAACATTAACCTGGTCATTCCTTTGCTGAAACTGCAGCATCTGAAACTTTGAATGGTACAATGAAACACAGTAGAACCATCTTCCATGCATGTCTAATCAATATAGGACATAAAAGTACTTAAAAAGAAAACTGCTCCAAAAAACTTAACCTTAACCTGGGACGCCGACGCCGACACGGACGCCGACGCCGACGCCGACACCGACGCCGACGCCGAGGGTATTACATAAGCTCCCCCAACTTCGTTGAGGTGAGCTAAAAATTAAATCCTATTTAACCTTTTCAGCAAGAGCCTCTCTCATCTCCATAATGCCAGTTGCCTTAATGTAATCAGGTAATTCAAATGGTGATTTCTCGATACCCCTTTTGCCCTGGAGGTACTTCCTTTTGAAGCACCAGTGTCGAGGCACGGGGACAGTGTTCCTCGTGGCCTTCAGGTGGACCAGCAGGCGGGGGTCTTGGGCGGTGACGTCATGCATCTCCACCACGTCTGGCCGACTGACCAGCTGTTTCAGCTGAGCCACGCTGAGTCGAGTCATCTTCTTCAGTTTCTTTTTGGACATCTTCTGAGGTTCTTCCTCCTCCTTCTTGACCTAGTTTATTAAAACAAAAAATATTGTCATCTTCCTTTACATAAATTATATTCTCCTATTCTAATGAATACTGTGAAATCATTATGTCTTGTGTAGGAATTCAATCTTTTTCCTATAAAATGTAAAATTTCATACATATACAAACATCTATAACAACTGAATATTTTCATCAACAAATCAAATCCCCATGAATCAATATTTTCCCCTCAAACCACAAAAAGCTGACCCCATAAAAATAACTGATTTTCAGTATGGCCAAAACCTCTTTCTGAGTATTTGCTATCAAAGACCCTTATACATCTTCCCAATTTCAAAACATGTACTTGGAATTGAAGATTTTAAAGACTTACTGGGGCTTCCTCATCGCTATCCTCATCCTTATCTTCTTCCTCCATCTTCTTTGGAGCATCATCCTTCTTCATCTCATCTTTTTTGTCAGATTTATCATCCTTCTTTTCCTCTGAGATCTATCATTAGAATAAAGAGGTGAATTAAATGGATTTATTTCTTATGATCTTTCTTAACTTGTGGTGTTACATGTTACATAATTTTAACCTGATTCGTTACACAACTCACCTTGAAGGCTTCAAAGATTTTTGCAAAAGTGAAATAATTTGGATCAGTTGGATCAAGCTCAAGCTGTTCTGGAACATATCTGTTAAAAAAAGGATAATGAATGAAAGCTGTAAAAGGTACTGTACACAGTATTCTACCATTTGTCTGCATTTTGCAGAGATAAAACATGCCACTGATATTCTGATAGTAGAAGATCAAGCATACTAACTCCACATGTACATCCTCGTCGGGCCTCTCCACCTGTTCTTGTAGTTGCTGCTGCTGCTGCATTAGGCGGTTCTTCTTGGCTTTCTTTTTCTTCTTCTTCTTTTTCTTGTTCTTGGACTGTAAAATATTGGGAAATGTTTTAGATTATTTCTCAACCAGTGAGAGAAATACATTTTATCTTTAAAGCTATGTGAACCCCTAAAGTATACTGTACATCACTAAATTTTTGTAACATCTTATTTTCGTAGGATAGTCATTGACTCTTAATAAGCGAGACAGAACATTTATGATTTGACATTTGTGAATACTACTTTATGTGAGAATGGAATTTTCACATGCACACTGTCTCACATAAATACGCGAAAATAAAATTATCGTAAATAAAAGGTGATATATATTAATTAGTATTGTATGTATGTAATCATAATGTGGTACCTCTTTAGCACCACCCGTTTTGGTGGCTTCTTCATCCTCTTCGTCCATGTCATACGTTCCATACCCAACATCCTCACTAGCATCTTCATCATCAGCGTCACGTTCTGTATTAGTAAAGAAGACATTTAATTGCATTGTTCATTAACCATTTATGGCTCTCTAACTCTAATATTTAAAAATTTCTGAATACTAGCATGCAGTTATTCACACATTTTACGTGCAGCATCACATTGCATTTCTCAACATTGAAGATTATAACGTACAATTTCTGTGTGTTTTTTCCCAAGTTATTCTGAATAAATGTGAAACAAATTCATATATTTCTCATACCCATAGGTGTGTTCATCTGTTCGATTTCCTCATGGGTAACACCCACTTCCTGTGCCCTCACATCTTTAAAAGCTAACACCTTCTCCAAGGCTTGTGGCAATTTGATTTCTTTAGATGATCCAGATTCCAGCTTAAAAAGAACAGAAATCTCTCAAGAAGGTACATGTATTAATTAATGCAGAGGAATTGAAACATTATCTATATGCATAAAAGACTATTTCAATTGGCAATTCCTAAAAACTTGATTAATTTTAAATGCTTTTTAAGTTTACTTGAGGAGGGGGTAGTTTCTCCTCTGAAGGGGCAGAAGTTGGGGGTCGCTCTGGGGGTTTTGGTTGAGAAGACACTGGCTGGGTGCCAGGTGGAGGGGGCCCCTGGTGCATCGGAGGGTGAGAGACAGGAATTTGTGTCCCTGGGGGCACTGTCTGGGTCCCAGGAGGAAGAATGCCTAAAATAAATGATTAAAATACAGTCATCTATAACCTATCTAAAAATGCTTTTCTATTTATCTTGTAAAAATTTCAGCAATCTGTCCATATACATTTAGCTTAACATCATATTGTCAACGTTGTTCATAATTATTATCATTTTTTAAAAACAAAGTTCAATTTGAATGAAATGAAAAATTCCACCTTGCTGAGCCCCAGCTGGCATCATTGGCATTGGAGCCACAGGAGGCCTTTGTGGTGGTGCTATAGTACCAGGTGGTACAACTGGTGCTGTCATGGGGACCTGTGGTGGCATTCCACCTTGTGGGGGCATTCCGCTTTGTGGTGGCATACCACCTTGTGGGGGCATTCCACCTTGCGGGGGCATTCCTGGTGCTGCTTGCATGGGAACTTGTGGTGGCATGCTGGCTGGGGGCTGGGGCATACCACCCTGTCCCTGGATGTTCATAGGAACAGCTCCCTGCTGAGGGGGCACTGGCTGGGCAGGTGCCATCATTCCTGGGGGAGGGGGAACCACTGCTGGCTGCATGGGTGGCTGTGGGGGAGCAACATGCATGGGAGGAACTGAAATGATAATTCAATGTACATGTACTTTTATGTTAAAACATCCAATTGTTTAAAAAATTAAGCCAGTTTTAAAATTAATTCTTGCTATTAAAATTGGAATTGTGATTTCATTTCTTTCCCCCTGTTCATCCAACTTGTGGTAGCAAGAAATACATGTATCTCGAAATTTTCACAATACAATTCAAATGTGAATTTTCTCAGATTTTCAATACAATTTAAGTTTGATTTTTTTTCTATCTCACCTGGTGGTGGCTGCTGTTGCTGTTGCTCCTGGATGCGTTTTTCCTGAGCCTCTCTCTGGGCTTCCATCAGGGCAATCTGTTGCTGACGCAAAAGTTCTGCCTCCTTCATACGGCGATCTTGTTCTGCTTGATTTATTGCCTGTTCTTGCATCTGCCTCATCTACACAACAGATAAACATCACATCACATTATTAATGCATAACAATACAGTATGTCTTGCAAATAAGAAATGGAGTTAGATAACTGTATGCAAGGAAATTTTTCCTCCTTATGACTTTCTTTGCAAGTGGGCAAATTTAAAATCAGGGACTTCAGAGAATTCACTTGAAAGTTCCAAGAAATGAAGTTTTCTCTTCAACACAACTGGGTAAAAATAAATCATGGATAAATTTTTGCATGTCTGATTGGTTGAAAAAAAGCAATGGAAAATAATAAACCTGAACACAGTAATAACTTTTAGCACTGTTGACAAATCAGGGGGACTTACTGTCTGTTGTTTCTCTATCTCAATCATGACCTGTTGCTGTCTGACCTTCTCCATCAGGTCACCGCTGGGAGGGACGGGGCCAGAAGAAGGCCCCCCTCGCTGACTCATCAGGATGGCCTGCTGGGCCAGGGCTGCTGCCTCCTTCTGTTTCTGCTCCTCCTCATTAATTAGTTGTGTCTGTATGGCAACCTTCCTCTGGAACTCCGAGTCTGAATCTAGATTCTACAACCAAGGAAGTGCATTATACTGGCATAAGTCTTTTGCATTTTCGATACAATATTCTTGCATCAAATCTCTAAAATTTTGTTAATTTAAACTATTTGATATAAATGATCTCCAGGATGAATGAATTTAAATTTCGCTGACCCTTTGATAAGGGAGATAACTCTTCCTGGCATAATAACATTTCTTTAGAGAAAAAACTTTTGTCGAAATTTGCACAGCAAGATATGCTGCATTTTGCTGAAGTTTTCTTTGCATGTCAATAGAATTTAGATAATTAGTAAATCCTTAGCAATGATTCAAAGTTTGACATATGTAAATAGAGGAAAGTTAAACATTCAAGGGAGATAAAAGACTCACATCTGCAGGCTTAGGAGGACCTGGAGGGGGTGCTCCTTGGAATGGCTGTCGAGGGGGAGGCCCTCCCATCGGGGGTCCCGGTATCATCTGGGGTGGACCTGCTGGTGGGGGAGGGGCTGTTTGACCAGCTGGCTGGGGAGGGGTGGGCTGCCCTGGTGGAGGCTCTTCAACATCCTGTAAAAATTATTGCTGCAATACACTTAAAAGCACAATAAAATTTAGGAGCATGTTTTTCTTCTACAAGTACTTAGTACTTACTGAAAATCTTTCCTTTTCATTCAATTATCAAATTAAAAAAATCCCTTTGTTATAATATTAGTCAGAATTGAATTATTCTAAAATTCTCCCTCATGTGTATACATGTAGAAGTTTCTCTACAGTGCTCTTTATTTTGTCAATAGATATACTAAATTGAATTAGAAAACTTCAAATAAGCAATTAGAAAAAATGTATAGGTAAAACTTACCTCATAGTTGCCATCTGAAATGCAATAAAACAAGCACGTGTATGTATTAATAGCAATATATTTTATATCAAAAGTTCTGGGTACCTCCTTCAATTTTAAGCAACCAGCATATTATTAGATTAAACAGAAATGAAACAAAGGGGGGAGGGGGAGAAGATTTCACCACAATGAAAAAAAAATACAGATACTATATACTTTAAGATGTTCTGCTAAAGATAAGCCAAGAAAAAAAACTTCTTATACATGTATTATGTTTGATTACAATTGTATTCATGCAATGAAAGAGTTGGATCAACATGATAAAAGAAGAGTCTGAAACAAAGACTACCCTGGTATATGGTTTATTCTACTCTAGTCTTATCTCTCACCTGTTCTTTCTCCCTCTTTCTTAATATTTTGGGAAGTCTGCAAGATGAGAAAGAAATGTATCTTCAAAAACATTTCCTGTGTGTTCAACAGCTAATACAAATTTTTATGTTCAATAGTTAATATTTCATAAATATTTAACACAAACATTACCTCAACTTTATAATTGTAAAGTCTTTCAATCAAATCGGCCTTTAATCCTAAACGAAAAAGAAAAAAAACATATCAAGAATCAATGAGAGAATATTTGATAAATCAAAAACACGTTCAGCATTCTGATTATAACATAAATACATGACCCGGTCATGGTCTAAACCTTGACTGATGATTAGACTCAAATACAAATGGATTTACGTAGAAGACTTGTAATTGCCACAACTTTAAAATAATGCATGAATGTTGAAATAATTTTTTTTTTATTTAATCTGTCATAGTTAGATCTGGGACAGAAAATATGTGGATGACATTATGGCTAAGTACTGGTTTTCATTAGACAGATTTATGCATTGATGCTAAATTGTTGAATAGGTCTTTTTCAATAATATGTTTTACGGCATGACTGTTTGGGAAAGCGCAGTCCTATACAAAGTTTACAGTTGAATACTGTAAACCAACTTTTATTCGCGACGACTTTATTTCGCGATTTACCAAGGATAAACTAGTTCACGGCGATTAATGTTCACGATCAAGCCTTTTTTGATCTGTTGGTAATAGACACATGCACTTTAAGGACCGGTTCGCGGCAAGAAATATTCGCGATGACGAGGATCTCGCGAACTTCGCGAAAATTTCTCGCACGCGAATAAAAGTTGGTTTACAGTAGTTGATCCACCTCTTCAAATGTCAAACTGCACAAAGCACAGCCTAGACTGTGATGTCGGAATTTACGGAGAGAGCCAGGCATCAAGTTGAACGAGACTGCAGGTCTTGTGCAATATTTAAAGAAAAATGTAGAGTAGATGGAAATATTTTTGGTACTTATTTCCCTTGTGCGAATAAAGAAAAGTATTAAATAAATAAACATATTTTGGTAAAGAACAATTTGTTCTTGGTCTTTCGTACAATTTAAAAATATTTTTGCATGGAATTATGGTAGCAAAGGAATTCTGGGAATGTTGCATGGGAAAATTGCCTGACATATGTACAGAATTCATTCAGAATTTCCTCTGTTCTTACACGTTAGTCTATTGAGCTCACTTTGTGAGCGTTGCAAAGCTGCGCTTGGTATTATGTAAAAAAACCTGTGCAGCAAGTAGCACAAAGCCCAACTAGCACTTAGAGCTCTAATGACAATGCCTTGACAAAGAGAAATCTGCAGGTGCTTGGGTCTTGGTTTATAGCAAGTGCAGCGAGCAGCACGAAGCGTTGTTTGTGAAGCAAGCTCAATAGGCCAACATGTAAGAACAGAGGAAGTGATATATACATCAAGCAAATTTTCTTGTGAAACCTTCCCAGAATTCCTTTACTACCAGGAATCTTATGCGATAAAGACAAATGAATTCCAGTTAGTAGAAAGCTTCAAAGACATAAGAAAAAAATATTCTAAAATGCCTTTCATTAAAAATTGCACTAGGCCTATTAGTATAGTTTCAACTAGACGCTTGGCTTCTCCGTAAACTCTAGATAAAACGTTCTATCGTTAAAATGATATTGTCCAACGAACCTGGTTTAACAATAGAATTTGTTCTGTGTATTCGTAATGTAGCAAAAGAAACACAGGCGATAACTCGTACTCAGTGATTTACTACGGACAATCTAGAGAGTTCTGAATGTAAACATGGCAGGTAAATTTGAAGCGAGAGAAAAACATTGAGAAAATTAATTGGATTTTCGTCTTTATATGGATTATTCTTGGGGATAAAAGACATAAGCAATCTCAAAAAGGTTTGTTTTGATTAATTTGGTAGTTATCCTTTTATTTTCTTCAAAATTGTTTCGGAGCAGATCCGCTCCAATTTGCTACATTGAAAGTATATGGGATGTATTCTAACTGTGGTAAGGGCTTGTACCGAGACACAGTTAGATTATTCTAACTACATAAACATGATAAACTCTGATGAGCTCCGTGCGACTTGACTTTTGAAGTGGCTGATCAACATTACAAGTGTATTTTAGATGGTACAACTGCACTCGCCTCAACTGTCACATCATAAAACATACTGAATATGTATTCCTTATATGAAAACAAAGTGTTTTACATTTAGTGTGTGTATATATACATATAATAACGAGCGCAGCGAGCGTCGCGAAGCGACGCTCGCGAAGCGAGCTCAATAGACTAACGTGTATGAACAGAGGAAATTCGGATTGAAATCTGTACATACGTCAGCCAAATTTCTCTGTGCAACATTCCCAGAATTCCTGCACTACCCAATGTCCTTTGCGCGAATAAATCAAAAATAGTAAAAAAATTAAAGGAACATTGTTTCTTACCGAAATCTTAACGAAATGATTTTGCCTTACCTTATTCAAAAAAAATACCCCCATGCCACAACACCGGCCTTCACCTTGCCCTTCGGAAATGATACAAATGACGTCACCGGAAACTTACGAATTTTGACGAAGTTATGTCGGTTGCTTCCGTGAGACTCAAAACATGTTGCAGTGCATAGCAACATGGTGGCTAAAACACAGCAACAACTTACTTGAAAAGAACGATTTAATGCAATCTCTTCTCCATAAAACTAGCGTTTGCATCCTAAGTCAACAGAACTTTTTATCTGACGTCATACTTTCGTCACTTCAACAGTTCGGGTATTTCCGATTTTGTCGGAAACTTCCGAGAAGTTTGGAATCTCGATCCCGATGCTTGGGAAATGATTTCTTTTTATTGTTTTGTTTTATTCTTTTTGCTTTCTTTTTCTTGAATGATAGACAGTACATGTGTAGGTTTATGATAGTAAATAAACTGCGCTCGCCCCAACGGTCACACCGTAAAACATATTATTTATCTGTTTATAAACAAAGACCAAAGTAACTGTAGTCAGTTTGATAAAAGTTGACTAATTTAACATTTATCATACAGGCAAAATGTTAAAATAGTGAATAACATAAATCAATATATAAAAAAAATATGAGATAAATGAAAAAAAAAAATAGGGAGAAATACACAAATAACTAAACGTCCCTCCAACGATATAACCTGTGTGTGGAGAATACCTCCATGCATCAAGTCGTGACGCTTCAATATTGGTTCTTGGTTTATCATACAACTTATGCAAATAGCTACAAACCGTTAACTGGAAGTCCAATTCCTGATAATATTTCCTTCAATTCTACAACTTTAAACTTTTTATATTCTTCGATGTTATCGGGAAGCGACTCCATGTTGTTCAATTAATATTTCTAACATCTCGAACCCGATTTTGAGTTAAAAGGATTACATGTACATGTATTTATATTGATATGTGCTACTTTTATTTGTTCTTTATATATCTTTTGTCAAGCATTGCTATATGCTACAGATTCATTTATAATAACACCTAAAAATGTGAGTGTCCGAACTGTCATTTCATAAAGTCGGGTTTGACATTTGAAAAATATGGCGTCGAAAGGCAAGGTTGCTGGAAAACTGGGCAAAAATGTAAAGAAAGCTGGCGCTAAGAAACAGGAATATGCCCCGTTTCTTAAGGTTATCATACCAGCAGCATCAGCTGTTGCGGCTCCACCACTGGGTCCCCAG